>NC_079446.1:49771573-49789073 GCF_903798145.1 Danio aesculapii | reverse complement strand
AGCTCATTGTGGACTTCAGGAAGGGACGAACAGGCTCGCATGATCCCATCCACATTAATGGGATGGCCGTTGAGCCTGTCTCATCCTTCAAGTTCCTGGGGACCCACATCTCTAAGGACCTTTCCTGGATCACCAACACCTCCAGCCTGGTCAAGAAGGCTCACCAGCGCCTATTCTTCTTGAGGCAACTTGAGAACCAGCTTTCATCAGCCGTCCTGGTGAACTTCTACCGCTGCACAATAGAAAGCATCCTGACCAACTGCGTCACAGTCTGGTATGGAAGCTGCTCTGTTGCTGAGCGTAAGGCACTGCAGCGGGTGGTGAAAACTGCCCAACGCATCACAGGGACTACACTGCCAGCCATAGAGGATATCCAGAAGAAACACTGTCTGCGCCGAGCACGCAGTATTCTTAAGGACGCCTCTCACCCTGCTCACAGACTGTTTTCTCTCCTGCCTTCCGGCAGGCGCTTCAGGCTCCCCCGGACAAAAACCAGCAGACTGAGGAACAGCTTTTTCCCCAGAGCTGTCTCCCTTTTGAACTCTGCCCCTCACTGACTTGTTTGCCCCCCCCAATACACCCCCCACACTCCTCTAACTTATACTCCTCACAATCACTGCACTATTTAACATTTGCACATTTAAAGTTTGCACATATTCATTGCACTGATTCATTTACTTGAACTGGACATACCCACTGTACATGGACATTAGTAATTATGTTTATCTATCTGCACACTCCTGATAATTAATGTCATCCTGTACATATATTCATTTATTGTAAATCTGTTCATAGCTAATACAACCTGTATATAATGTTCATAGTACATCCATCTGTAAATATCACCATAGTTTTTCTATAACTGCACTTTATAACTTATACCTGTATCCTGCACTTGCTGCTATTGCACTGCTGGTTAGACCCAAACTGCATTTCGTTGCCTTGTACTTGTACATGTGTAATGACAATAAAGTTGAATCTAATCTAATCTAAAAAAAAAAAAAAAAAAATGCTAACTCGCTTCCGGGTTTTTGCATACAAATTGACAAATTCCTCCACTCTATAGTGATGCATAGTCATTTGTAGCTCCGCCTTCTTATTAAAAAGAGCCCAAACTCATTTGCATTTAAAGCGACAGTCACTAAAACGCCACAATTAGGATCAAAGCCTAAAAGGATCAGTTTCAGAGAGGTAGAGAATATTATCTGTGTGCTATTCTCTGCTCAAACTTCACTACACACTCTAGAAACATCAGAGATGCATTTTACAGCTTGTAAAAAGGGGCATAATAGGTCTTCTTTAAAAATGCATTTAAAAGTGAAGTGTGTGTCTCCAGAGTTCTCTGTAGCTGGTGTGTGTGAAAGCGTATGCTGCTGGACGAAGCGTCTCGCTATATTATAAATATCCATCTTCAAAGTCACTGGAGCTCATATGTGGAATTTAGTGTATATTTGAGCCTGAAGAGGCGTTGATCTTGCCTTTTTGGTCAACACAGAGAGAGGGAAAAGACTGGCATGTGTTGAACCCACAGCCTGAACCTGAACTCTGCTTTAGCCACATATTTTCATGCTTAGAAGTGAATGTAAGGGTGTTTTCAGTGCAGAACTCACGATTGTGATGTTAAAGGTGTTTTTGGGAAGCTGTTAGATGCCTTTGGGTGGTTGTTTACAGCCTGATGTTACAATATCTCTTCACTTTTGACCCTTTTGTGAGAAATAAGATGTATTAGGTTTGTATTTGGCATACATTTACAGTGATATACAGGTATAATATATATAATATTCATTCATTTTCCTTCGGCTTAATCCCTTATTTATCAGAGGTCACACAGTGGAATGAACCGCTAACTATTCCAGCATATGTTTTATGCAGCGGATGCCTTTACATCTGCCTCCCAGTACTGGGAAACACCCACACACACTCATTCACACACACACTCATACACTACGGCCAATTTACTTAATCAATTTGCCTATAGCACATGTGTTTGGACTGTGGGGGAAACCGGAGCACCCGGAGGAAACCCACGCCAACACGGGGAGAACATGCAAACTCCACACAGAAATGCCAACTGACCCAGCCGAGGCTCGAACCAGCGACCTTCTTGCTGTGAAGCGACAGTGATAACCACTGAGCCACCGTGCCACATCTCTATGTAATATACATAAACATACATTACTACATTATAATTATGCAACATAATAATAAGCTATTATTATTATTATTATTAATATTATTATTAATGTATTCTACTGTACAATAATAATATACCTCTATAATCAAGTCACTTCAATATGCATACTTTACTTTCTATGTATATTGTATAATCAGTAAATATTCAGCAAAAGACACTACATGCTTTTTAATTATTAGAAATATCCAATCAAATAAATTCATATATCAGATTATCTACAACAGGTTTTCCAGCAGACCATATAAATGTGTGCATTAACTATGATGTAGTGGATTTTCCAATATTAAAACCCAAAACCCAAATTAAAAAGTACAGTAAATGCATGATATAGCCATTTCTTATGCGATATACATATGCATTATAAGTAGCATTTTCACTATATCACCTAAAGTGACAGCACCGCCTCCCCTAAAATTAATATATCCTCATATACTCAGACTGGAATTATTTTTCAGTTGTCAATTTTTATTTTGTGATTTATATTTTTGTTATGTTTTTTTTTTTCATGTTTATTTATGCTTTTTAATGTCATTATGAAACCTTCATCTTTCCTCCAAAGTTTGATGCTAGAAAAGCATGAAAAAGAGACGTTTATTGACATTTTTAATAGTTTGAAGTGATGTATTGTCTGGATTGATGTTGTAAATTTGTGCTACCATTACATATTTCTGTTATATCACAGCCTAAATTATAAATAAATAGTTATGCTGTTGTTAAATTAAAACATTTTGTGTTTAAATACATATATAGTTTAAATTTTAAGTGTTAATTATAATATAACAAAAAATGTCTGACTCAAATCTCATTCATTCATTTATTTTCCTTCAGCGTAGTCCTTATTAATCATGTTTCACCCCAGCGGAAGATACCGCTATTCCAGCATATGTTTTACACAGTGGATGCCCTTCCAGCCGCAACCCAGTACTGGGAAACACCCATACACACTCATTCACTGACATACTCATACACTACAGCCGATTTAGTGTATCCAACTGACCTATAGCGCTTGTGTTTGGACTGTGGGGGAAACCAAAGCACCTGGAGGAAACCCACGCCAACACGGGGAGAACATGCAAACTCCACACAGAAACACCAACTGACCCCGCCGGGCTCAAACCAGCGACCTTCTTGCTGTGAGGTCAAAGTGCTAACCATTGAGCCACTGTGCCGTCTGACTCAAAATAAAAAATGTAAAAGTTTAGTTTATCTTGTCCATGCATTGAGATTTATTTTGTATTAGTATTTAGTGAAGTATTTAGATCCTTTATTGAGTAGCTAACTTCTCAGAATAATTATAAAAGTAATTTAAATGCAGTTGTAATGATTTATTTTGTAACTGGTAATTAAATATATAACGTACGCTGTTCCAGAGACCCACATTTTCAACTTTATGGTGTATTATGATTTATTTTTGCAGATCTCGCATGTCCTAATCATCTATAATCCTGACTGTGATGAGATTATTGTGGATGAACACACGGAGATGTCGATTCTGAAACGATATATTGTGTAGTTTATATTGTTATCATGGCACTGATGAAATCCCTCATCGTTTAATTAAAGCCGAGCGGTTGAAAACCTCAGAACTCAGCAGGAGTTTCTCTGGTGCCACAGAAAAGATTATTATAATCAGAAATAATGATGCTTCTGGGCTTTGAGATTGCTGGCCTACATTATGGCCCACATTCTGTCTTTGTAGTCCAGATGAAAGTTCTGCTTTTATTCAGGTAAAAGCTCCAGTTTCTGCTGCCAGAGATGAGTTTTAGGCAGAGAAAAGCACATTTTGCATCAATTGTGCTATACTGCGTAGTGTGTGTGTGTGTGTGTGTGTGTGTGTGTGTGTGTGTGTGTGTGTGTGTGTGTGTGTATGTGTGTGTGTGTGTGTGTGTGTGTATGTGTATGTATATATATATATATATATATATATATATATATATTGCACTCCTGTGAATTGTTTTTCAAATATTTCCCAAATGATGTTGAATAGATTCAGGAATTTTTCACAGTAATTCCTATAATATTTTTTCTTCTGGAGCTTCTAAAAGCAGTTTTTAATAGTTTTAAAGCCATTTTAAGGTCAATATTATTAGCCCCCTTAAGCAATATTAGTTTTGTATTGCCTCCAGAACAAACCACTGTTATACAATGACTTGCCTAATTACCCTAGCTTTACCCTAATTAACCTAGTTAAGCCTTTAAATGTCACTTTAAGCTGAATACTAGTGTCTTGAAGAATATCTAGTCTAATATTATTTACTGTCATCATGACAAAGAGAAAATAAATCAGTTATTAGAGATGAGTTATTAAAGCTATTATGATTAGAAATGTGTTGAAAACATCTGATCTTCGTTAAACAGAAATTGTGGAAAAATAAAATAAAAGAATTAAAATTTAACAGGCGTATAATTCTGAATTCAACTGTATGTGTTTATATATGACCATATATCAAACCCAGGCTCATTCTGAAAGCGTATACGCTTATAAACGTATACACCTGTATGCATTTCTGGAGAGCGCCAAATACATCCCCGGAGCGTCGTTTTTTTTGCAGTTTATGTTTTTGCAAATCCACTAGAGGCCGCTGTGTATGCTTTTTCAGATGTCAAATTTCTCTCGCAAGTGCCATTCACGCCTGGCGTTCTAGCATAAATCCACCAGAGCGACTAACCGACTGATACACTCTTCACTAAACCCAACTGACAGTGTTATCAAAAGCAATCCAGATAAAGAAAAGTCTCCATCTGATTTTTACCATGATTTTACCACATTCTCACCCTGTTATTTGCTTGTTTGTTTTGTTTTTTGGCTTCTGTTTATGTCTTACCCGTTTTCTGTAACCATTCTTCGCTGGATTCGAACCCCGTCGTTATGGTCAACTCCGCTCTGTGTCTCAAATCCGCCGACATATGCTGCTAGCCACTGGACAAACTGGTAACAGCAGGAAAGACGTCCATATGGAGGTAAACGGTCAGCTGGTAGTACGAAAAGGAACTGCGTCAAACCACCTCATAGCGTTCGTTTTAAAGATGAAATGGAGCAACATGTTCCTCTGGCTACATAATTCGCGCTCTCCAGAATTGTATATAGGGCTACATTTTCACAATGAGCCTATGTTCGAACATATCAGATTTCTATATTGATTAGCAGGAATTATAGTGAATCAAACAATTTCCTGACTTTTGTAGCATGATGTTGAATATGCCTGTAAAACTGAGGAAAAACACATCTCAAAGTATCTTCACTTGTGTGCTGGAGGTGAATGAACGTCTCAAACACAGTGCATTATGGTCTGGATCACTTCAAATATATTTATAGCATTCCTGCTGAATAAAAGCTTGAGGATGTTTTTTTTGGGCTGTATTTCAGAGTGAAATTTCAGGTTTTGATTGAGGAGGAAGTTGTGAAAGTGTTGAGTGTGTGACCTGCAGTGGTTTTGTTGTGACAGTGGTGTCACAGTCTACTGCTTTTAGACTTTTAGTGTGGATTTAAGTGCTCAATCCTCACTGGAACATCACAGATCGTGTGTCTGTGGAGGAGATGCAGCAGTTTAACCTTCTGCACCATCAAAACAGGTTAAGAATATCACAGAGCCACATCTAAAGACTAGAAAAACATCTCTAATACGTCTGAACACATCCAGAATGCCCTAAAAACAAGCCAGAATGCTCTAGAGCAGTGTTTCCCAACTCTGTTCCTGGAGGCACACCAACAGTACATCTTTTGGATGTTTCCCTTTTCTGATTTCATTAATTAAATCATTAATGAAAAATTTATTAGAAAATTAAGCAAATACACACTATTAAATCGCTTGAGTAAAATATGAATATAGTGTTTTACATTTATTACATGTAAAAAGATTTTTATTACATTTAAAATGTATTATTGCCTAAATTAACTTGCTAACTTCATTATAAATGAATCCATTATAAAAATGAAACCTGTCCAATTTAGATCTTTCAGCAAGGCCAGCAAATGAGTATCTGCTATATTTACTCTGTCAGATAATAATGGCTGATCATCTATGATGACTGATAGAAAACTGTTCAGTCTTTTATAATTGAATGCAATCGGAAACAGCGCTCCCCCATTCGCCCGTCTCGATCGTAATATTTGTGAAATAAACACTATTGTTTATTGTGTACAATATTTATTAACCATATATATCAAAATATATCAATGACGATGTGCAAAAACACGTTAATAACATTAACATCCGCCGTAACCATCTATGGTTTGCCTAGATTGTGTGTGCCAGATTGTGTGTGCCTAAAACGTGTGTGGTTCTGCGGGCCTGCAGCTGGATATTATTGCTTCATTCGCCCGAATTGCATCAGCAGCGTTGCAGGAGGTCTATTCGCATCTTTGCATTGACTTAAATCACTCGTGCTTGACGCCGTCTGGTGTGAAGCCAGCATAAAGGTGACCTATTACGTCCATTGGCGGATTTAGGCATGGACAATATGAGTGGTCACTAGGGCCAGACCGAAGCTAAGGACTTTTATTTGCTATTTCTGCTGGGAATTTTGTAAAACATCTGCAGATTTATGTGGAGTGAGTTAAGGAGTATCGTAACTAAGAACTCAATATATGAAATAAAAAGTTACACATTTTTAGTTTTTATTTAATGTTTACAATGAAAATCAAATTAGATCCACTTATTTGGTAAACAAAATCTCATATTATATATCTACTATAAGAGATTATTACTGTACAAACTGTATTGTATAAATCAAATGAACATTTTAATATATTTATATATAATATATAATTATATATAAATATATAATTATATCACAATAATATTAGTGAAATCAATTTAAAAACTAAAGAAATATAAATGTACACACATTTCCACTAGTATGATGTGCTAAAAATCTGCAGAGATCTCTTTTTAATAAGAAGGTGGAGCTACAGTCTATGTCGCTCCTGTCTCTGTTTATCTAAAACTCCACATCTATAATCCTCTTAGTCTATGCTGACATTATCTTCAGCAGCTCAAACATTCTAATGGCTAATGGTCAGATGGCTGCTTCTCACTCAGGGCTGCTGTTTATGCTAATGAGATGGGCACTAGTGGGCGGGGCTTTCCCCCTCTGATGACACGTACAAAAGGAGAATGTCAATCAGAGTGTTTCATTTATCAAGTCTGATTATAACAAATACAATTAATTCATGTTTGTATCTGTATTCACACGTTGCTGCTGACACACAACTTGGGTTAAACCTCTTATCAAAGTGATTTTTGCATAATAGGTGCCCTTTAAATTAAATTAAATGGTACAGTTTGAACCAAAGTTAAATTATACTTTGAGAAAAACTAAACAATTTAGCTGTAACCAATTACAGTCATTTTTTAAATTGGTCCAAAGCATCATTTATTTCAGTGCATATTTATTGTGCAGCAATTCTTTAGTCTGATGTATTTACTCTGATTTAATCTATTGGTAAACACTGACCTGTTCAGCAAGCAGCGCCTCAGAGGTTAATATATTCAAGCCTGCTCCAGCTTTATCATCACATTAGTCTGACATTCAGAGTCAAAGCTGAAACACACAGACGCTTCAAACTCAATTTATGAATGAAAGCAGAATAAACTGATTAACCTTCAGTCTGTCCTGCTGAAGCGTCTGCTGTTTCCATTCACTGAGCTGCTCTTCTGCTCCAACTAAACACATTCATTCATTCATTCATTCATTCATTTTCTTTTCGGCTTAGTCCCTTTATTACTTAGGAGTCATCACAGCGGAATGAACCACCAACTATTCCAGCATAAGTTTTACACAGCGTATGCCCCTCCAGCCACAACCCAGCACTAGGAAACACCCATACACACTCATTCACACACACACTCATACACTACAGCCAGTTTAGTTGATCAATTCCCCTATAGCGCATGTGTTTGGACTGTGGGGGAAACCGGAGCACCAGGAGGAAACCCACACCAACATGGGGAGAACATGCAAACTCCACACAGAAACACCAACTGACCCAGCCGAGGCTCGAACCAGCTACCTTCTTGCTGTGAGGCGATCGTGCTACCCACTGAGCCACCGTGTCACCCCTATATTATATTATATTCAATAATGAAGTAAACTATCTTCTTTTGTTTTAGTAAAAAGGTGTGTGTGTGTGTGTGTGTGTGTTTGTGCATGTGTATGTATATGTGTTTGAGCATATGTGTGTGTTTCTATTTGTGTATGTGTATGTGTGTGTGAGTGTGTATTTATATATACATATGTGTGTGTTTCTATGTGTATGTGTGTGTGCGCGTGTATTTATATATACATACAGTATGTGTGTGTTTCTATGTGTGTGTGTGTGTGTGTGTGTGTGTGTGTGTGTGTGTGTGTGTGTGTGTGTGTGTGCGCGCGTGTGTATTTATATATACATATGTGTGTGTTTCTATGTGTATGTGCGTGTGTGTGTGCATGTGTATTTATATGTATATATATGTGTGTGTGTTTTTTAGGCGGGCTTGATTCGCACTGATGATGAGGAGTTCTTCATCGAGCCGCTAGAGAAAGGTCAGCAGGAGGTCGAGGTCAAAGGTCGTGTTCATGTGGTCTACAGGAGGTCGGCCATTAAAAGGGACAAAGATCAAAGGCCAGACGAGCTCCACAATGAAGGTATGCAGAGGAGTAATGATGGACACACTTTAATTACCTGCAGAATTATTATTATTGTCATTATTATTATTATTATTATTATTATTATTATTATTGTTGTTGTTGTTGTTGTTGTTGTTGTTGTTGTTGTTGATAATGTTGTTGTTGTTGTTATTATTATTAATAATGTTATTATTATTATTATTATTATTATTATTATTATTATTATTATTATTATTATTATTACGGCATCATCATAAATGTTTTAATATATACCATTTTTTAAAATTAAAATATTAAATTATTCACCCTCCTGTGAATTTTTCTTTCTTCTTCAAATATTTCCCAAATGATGTTGAACAGATTCAGGAATTTTTCACAGTATTTCCTATAATATTTTTTCTTCTGGAGAAAGTCTTATTTGTTTTATTTCAGCTAGAATAAAAGCAGTTTTTAATAGTTTTAAAGCCATTTTAAGGTCAATATTATTAGCCCCCTTCAGCAATATTAGTTTTGGATTGTCTCCAGAACAAACCACTGTTCTACACTAGCCACTTTCACACAGTGATACTGTTAAATATCCGGAAATTACAGAACAACTTTACCGGTAAATTAAAAAAAGTGCAAGGATGTTCCAGAATTTTTCCAGAAAAGACCATTCACACATCCAGGGCTTGACATTAACACTCACCAACCCGCCAAATGTGTTTAGATTTAAGCTATGGTGGGTTAGACAGACACTCCCACTAGCCACTTTGGCTGGTTGAAAGTAATCTTTAAATTGTAGTTTTCTTAAAAGCAGGGTTCGACAATAAAGATGGCCCAGTATTTGTCCAAATGTGATCTTACAATCGAGAAGCAGCACGACTGTCAAAAATAACAGAGTTCACGAGAGCAAAAGAAAACAGCTAACCACCGAATGAGAGGACGATCGCTCATGCAAACAGGTGATGTGATGCGCGTCACTGTTAAAACACATGCGCGCTCCTGTGTACTTGCGTGAAGCAAGCGTGCCTAGCGGAAACGCAACTGGTGCATTTGGTTCTCTGAAATAGACTGGACAAAATGTGATGGTGCACCCACAGTCCTGCTGCTTTCAAAGAGCTCAAGATTAAAAACCTATATGGGTGATTCTTCAACGACAGGCACTTGTGAAGTTGAATACAAAAAACTTCAAAATGAATGTAACAGCCTCATAAGTTTAAACAATTTGTCTAGTTTTAGGATCTGTAAGAGAACAAACTTAGATCCATGGTGAACTGAACAAATGTCAACTCCACCACATCTCAATATACAGCTTTTATTTCAAAATGAAATTAATTATGGCAGTCAAACATTGTCTGAGATCAGTTTTGTATCTAGTTTAACCAATCTTTCCACAATATATACAATAATTATACATTTGTCTATGAAATAAATGAGTTGTATGCTGAATTGTACACCCGTCACACTCTAAAATGTAATATTCATTTGGTTAAGAGCTTATTAGAAAATAAATAAACTGAATTTGCATATTAAGTAAAGCATGAGCAGCAAGAAGGTCGCTGGTTCGAGCCCCGGCTGGGTCAGTTGGTGTTTCTGTGTGGAGTTTGCATGTTTTCCCTGTGTTGGTGTGGGTTTCCTCTGGGTGCTCCGGTTTCCCCCACAGTCCAAACACATACGATATAGGGGAATTGATAAACTAACTTGGCCGTAGTGTTTGAGTGTTTGTGTGTGTGTGTGAGTGTGTGAATGAGTGTGTATGGGTGTTTCCCAGTACCGGGTTGCAGCTGGATGGGCAGTAAAACATATGCTGGAATAGTTGGCGGTTCATTCCACTGTGGCGCCCTCTGAAAAACAGACTAGGCCGAAGGAAAATGAAGGAGTTTGTTGTGGATTTCTGGATTATTATTATTGTTATTGCTTCAGCACTTGTTCACTGTAATTGACAGCTGGTTATTAAAACATCTCCATTCCTCTGTAAACCTCTGAGCATTAATTATTTACGGGACTCCATGTCTGTCTGTCCATTAGAGCTTCATTTGGACAATAACATGATGCAAGTGAAGTGAAATGGCAGAAGTGGAGAAATGTGTTGTCGGCTTGGAGAGTTCATAAGGCCATAGATGTTTCCCTGCAGGTCTCAGGCCATGTCCACTAATACACTTTCCCTAAACAACACACATTTATTTCTCTGTTCGGTCTTCCGTCCACACTCAGGCTCTGTCTACATGAGTTCAGGTATGGAGTTTTCTAAACCACACTTTTTTTCTACGTGATTTCGCTGCTTGTCCAGTGTCAGGTGACTGAATCTGAAAATTTCTAAAACTCCAGCCAGGGTGAAGATATTCAGAAACTCTGGGTACAGTGTGGTCGTGTGGACACTATGGCTATTTTTCAATATGCCTTCTTCAGCGTTCTTGTGTCCTCATGTAATGTCGTCATTAACTGCCAAAGTTCAGTTCCAAAACTCAAGACCGCAAGAACAGAGGACGAGTGAAAGTTCCCGGATGTGTTATTGGTATCGAGGATGCATCAATGCAGACTTGAGCGCTGAACTCGCTAGAGACGTCACTGCTACTGAATAAAGGAGGTGGGAAGCGCAGCATTTTATATAGATTTATTAATACAGTTCAGAGATATAACTTATTTATCTCAGGAGTTTCCCTAAATGAGACGGTGAAGATAAACATAACCATGAACATCTTAATAAAGGCATAAACACATTAAGGGTGTTTATTTCCCTTACAAAAAATAAGTGCAGTAAACTGAAGTGAAACTGCAGTACAACTGTAGTACAACAGCAGAATATAGAATAACTGCAGTAAAATTAAGTACAATTGCAAAATTATAATACGATGAAGTATATACAGTACAAATACAGTACAATAAAGTTCAACAGCAGTATGTGTTGCAGTAAACTGGAGTAAAAACAAGTATACTCCGTCTTTACTGCACTTGTGCTGCTGTAGTCTAATATGCCAATAGTGTGGTAATGACTGTACTGCACTTGTGTTCCAAGGGGTTTGTTCTTCAGCATCTTCCAAGAGTATTTTTTAAGGATGTTTTTTGGATTTAAGTAATTTTCTAATTAGAATTTTAAGAGTTTATTTGCAAAAATGAATAATAAAGAATAACTGCAGTGAACTGAACAGTACTAAAGCAACTATAATGCAATAAAGTTGTAAAATCTGCAGTAGAAGTGAAGTAACATTGAATAAACCGACCGGGCCTGAAATTCCTATTCAAATCAGTTTTATTTGTATTGTGCAGCGTATATTTATAAGTCTTTATGGATAGTAGATATTGTGAAAAGGAGAAAAAGAATTCATATTAAAATACAAGATTCGTATCATAGCCAGAATCTGCAGACTATGAGCATGAGTATAATATCAGCAGTAATCCGCCAGTGTAATGATCTTCTGCTGTGACGTCTGTGGGATTATGGGAGAATGTCAGTGTAAATCCCACATGTGCGGCTCATTCAGGAGCGCCAGGGTCTCCACAATCTCCACTCTGATATTTACCTGCATTTCTCTGGCTGGGCTGGAAAACACTTGTTCTGGACCTTCTCAGATTTCTGTCCTTCAGATTCACCTTCACACTTTCATCTTTTATTACCAGGCCAGAATGTGTCGACATTTTTTGCTATTCATTCATTAATTTTCCTTCGGCTTAGACCCTTTATTAATCAGCGGTCGCCACAGTGGAATGAACCGCCAACTATTCCAAAATATGTTTTGCGCAGCGTATGCCCTTCCAGCTGCAACCCATTACTGAGAAACACCCACACACGAACACACATAATATATAAATATTTACCAAATGATGTTTAACAGAGCAAGGAAATTTTCACAGTATGTCTGATAATATTTTTTCTTCTGGAGAAAGTCTTATTTGTTTTATTTCGGCTAGAATAAAAGCTGTTTTTAATTGTTTAAAAACCATTTTAAGAAAAAAAATATTAGCCCCCTTAAGCTATATATTTTTTGAAAGTCTACAGAACAAACCATCATTATAAAATTAGTTACCCTAACCTGCCTAGTTAACCTTATTAACCTAGTTGAGCCTTTAAATGTCACTTTAAGCTGTATAGAAGTGTCTTGAAGAATATCTAGTCTAATATTATTTACTGTCATCATGGCAAAGAGAAAATAAATCAGTTATTAGAGATGAGTTATTAAAACTATTATGATTAGAAATGTGTTGGAGAAATCTCTCTGTTAAACAGAAATATAATATATTTAATATATTATATAGCCAGACAGAATCTGTGGACATTTTTGCTACTCCAGAACAATATAAAAATGAAATAAAATAAAACCTGTAGGTTCATATTTTGGGATTTAATTATAAGCATTAATAAAAAAAAAATTAAAGCATGAAATATAAAATAATACATTTTGAACTTTTACTTATTATTTTATATTGAATATATATAACAGACAGACTCTTTGGACATTTTTGACTGTTCCTGCACAATATTATATTAAAAAATAATCACAGATTTTGCAGATTTGTGGATTTTGGGAACTAAAAACTTAAAACATAAAAAATATATAATATTATTAATAATATTACTATTATGTTATTTTTAACTTTTAAACACATCATCATTTAAAAAAAAAAAAAAAAAAAACATTTCTAAAGATGCCGTTTACTTGAAATTTTAACAACCAAAGAAATCCACATCCATCAAACAAATCTAATTAGTTTAAAAATAAAGTTATGTGTGATAAAATGAAAGGACACAAGGAAAAAAGTATTGAACACATGAAGAAAAGGGAGGTGTAGTTGGTCAGTGAAAGCCCAGACAGCAGCTGAAATCTCTCAGTAGTTCTTCAGCAACTCTCTGCCCTTCCCCATTGTAAATGAATATCAGCTGCTTCAGTCCAACATCTACATTAGCAGGAGGATGAAGATGAAACCACTTCAGCATAACAATGATCCAAAACACAGCCAGGGAGACTCTCGAATGCTTTCAGAGAAAGAAAATCAAGCTGTAGAATGGCCCAGCCAATAATCTGATCCGAATCCAATATAAAATACAAAATAAAGCTCAGATTTGATAGTTGAGACCCACAAAAGCATCAAGATTCTGACACTTTGTTAAAGTCTGTGAGAAACTCACACCTGAGCAATGCACGTGCCTTCATTCTCCATATGAGAGGCGTCTTTAAGCTGCAGCAATATTTTAATATAAAGCATTGAATACGTTTCAGTAGTTCAGTGCTTTCTCCTTCTGTCATTTTATTGTTATTACACACAACTCATTTTTATGTTTGTATTGTTTGATTTCTTTACCAAAATCTGGTTCAATTTCATGTCAACAGTGCCTTTAGAACTATTATTCCCATGAAAAAACATGATGTGTTGAATAATTTCTTCCCACACTACAGTATATATATTTTCTAAACAAATAAACTCTTATTCTGAATTCAGATGTATTTCTCTGGATTGACAGACAGTGTTTTCTTGTTTTCATGTTTAGTGACTGACTTCGGTATCGCCGAGCTGCCGAACGCTCTCAGTATTTTGGAGGAGAAATTATCAGAGACGGAGCGCAAACGCAGACACGCAAAAAAAGATGACTACAACATCGAAGTGCTGCTTGCGGTGGATGACTCGGTGGTTCGCTTTCATGGAAAAGAGCACGTGCAAAACTACGTCCTGACGCTCATGAACATAGTAAGTCAAGCACAGTTTTCACAATTACAGGTTAACACATAGGAATCATTGCAGAATTGCAGATACATTTCAAGCATTTCCCATTAATGCTTCTTAAACTGGAATAATATATAACAAATGTATAGCTTGCCGCAAACTGAACCCATTAATAATGGGAAATAATGATCAACTTTGTTTGGAAATTTTTGTTCAACTTGTTGTTCAATTTGTAATCAATAACAAGTTTACGGTAACATAGTTGAGAGTAATATTGTTGACAATAAATGTTGACGGTAACAGAGTTGACGGTAATATTGTTGACGGTGACAGTTGACGCTAACAGAGTTGAGAGTAATATAGTTGACCATAACAGAGTTGAGAGTAATATAGTTGACCATAACAGAGTTGACAGTGACAGAGTTGATAATAACAGAGTTGACAAAACAGTTGACAGTGACAGAGTTGGCAGTAACGAAGTTGACAGTAATAGAGTTGGCAGTATCAGAGTTGACGATATCAGAGTTGACTGTAACAGAGTTGACAGTAAAAGAGTTGAAAGTAACAGAGTTGACGGTAACAGAGTTGACGGTAACAGGGTTGATGGCAACAGAGTTGACGGTAACAGAGTTGACAATACCAGAGTTGACAATACCAGAGTTGACAGTAACAGAGTTGACAGTAACAGAGTTGACAGTAACAGAGTTGACAGTAACAGAGTTGACGGTAACAGAGTTGACGGTAACGGGGTTGACGGCAACAGAGTTGACGGCAACAGAGTTGAGAGTAATATAGTTGACGATAACAGAGTTAACAAAACAGTTGGCAGTAACGAAGTTGACAGTAATGGAGTTTGCAGTATCAGAGTTCACAAAATAGTTGACTGTAGCAGAGTTGACGGTAACAGAGTTGACGGTAATATTGTTGATGGTGACAGTTGACGCTAACAGAGTTGATGCTAACAGAATTGACGATAACAGAGTTGAGAGTAATATAGTTGACAAAACAGTTGGCAGTAACGAAGTTGACAGTAATAGAGTTGGCAGTATCAGAGTTGACGGTAACAGAGTTGACAATATCAGAGTTGACAGTAACAGTTGACGGTAAAAGAGTTGACAATATCAGAGTTGACAGTAACAGAGTTGAAAGTAACAGAGTTGACGAGAACAGAGTTGGCAATATCAGAGTTGACAGTAACAGAGTTGAAAGTAACAGAGTTGACGAGAACAGAGTTGGCAATATCAGAGTTTACGGTAACAGGGTTGACAGCAACAGAGTTGACAATATCAGAGTTGATACTAACACAGTTGACAATATCAGAGTTGACAGCAACAGAGTTGACGAGAACAGAATTGACGATAACAGAGTTGACAACAACAGAGTTGAGAGTAATATAGTTGATGATAACAGAGTTAACAAAACAGTTGACAGTAATGAAGTTGACAGTAATGGAGTTTGCAGTATCAGAGTTCACAAAATAGTTGACTGTAGCAGAGTTGACGGTAATTTTGTTGATGGTGACAGTTGACGCTAACAGAGTTGACGATAACAGAGTTGAGAGTAATATAGTTGACAAAACAGCTGACAGTGACAGAGTTGGCAGTAACGAAGTTGACGGTAATTGAGTTGGCAGTATCAGAGTTGACAATAACAGAGTTGACAGTAACAGAGTTGATACTAACAGAGTTGACAATATCAGAGTTGACAGTAGCAGAGTTGACGGTAACAGAGACTTTAACATTGATTAATTATTCACCTAAACAATAACAATGTGTGCAAGCAAACATAAACATTGTAAATTTTGATTTAACAAGGACTTTAACAGGAGGAGGAAACAACAGTTCCTGAATGCTGCATCTGGTGTGTTTTAGATTCAGTCTCCATCTGTGTGAACGGGCCCTAAAGGTGTATTACAGCTCAGTCACCATGTTCATGAATGCAGATGTGTTTGGTGCCTTAAAGCTGCCTTGTCATGACTCTTTACCCATGATGCACTGCTCTGGAGCTCGGGGGCGCTGCGCAGGATTACTAGAGAGAGAAAAGAGAAAAGAGCAGCTGAACGCTCGTCCCAGCAGCTCCTGCCACCTTAATCTGCTTACACACACACACACACACACACACACACACACACAATCCCTCCAGTCAGACTTACACACACACACAATCACTTCAGTCAGAGTTTCACAGGAGCAGATTTCACTCCGTAACTGTTACGGTCAGGAGCGCCTCGCTGGGCTGATCCACACGCTAGACCAGTGACTGAGAGCAGAGTTCACCAGACCAACACACACACACACACACACACACACACACACACACACACACACACTCAATCACAATACACATATCCACAGCACAGACATGCACATCCACACACTAGACCAGTGACTGAGCACAGAGTTCACCAGTCCAACACACACACTTACACACACAACACAGTCATTACAACACACACACAATACATATACACAACATAATACAACACACATACAAGACATCACACATACACACACACACACACACACTCAGATATATGTCTACATACACACACACACACACACACACATGCTAGACCAGTGACTGAGAGCAGAGTTCACCAGTCCAACACACACATACACGTAGGAATACATACACACACAACACATTGATAAACACACACACAACACAAACACACAATACAGACACACAGACAACACTTACAGACACTCACACAACACAGACAATACACACACACAATACACATACAACACATTACAAACACGCACACACACACACAAAACACACAACACAGACACACACTCACTCACACAAAACAGAGAACGCAACACGCACACACACACACACACACAACACTCACAGACACAATAACTCACACAATACATATACACAACACAATACAACACACACTCTGTACAAGACATTGCACACACACACACACACACACACGCACACACACACACACACACACACACACACACACACACAACACTCACAGACACAATAACTCACACAATACATATACACAACACAATACAACACACACACTGTCCAAGACAT
>NC_079446.1:49741573-49766573 GCF_903798145.1 Danio aesculapii | reverse complement strand
CTACACTTTGGGACTCCATGTCTCCTACCAGAGGGAAGCAGTTCAGAATGCGTTCAGAATCCTTTCCACCTGATTGAGGACACGATTCTCATATAAAACTTGAGGAATAAAATATTCATCGTGCCCAACAATTTTCCATCCTGTCTTTTAAGAGATGCATTGAGCATAATAATAAAAAGTAAATAATAAAAGATTTCTACAACCCAAACCTGCATGAATAAACCCCAGTCTGTGCAGCCACAAATTTCATTTAAAAAGCAAGATATTTTCACTATTTAAAACCAAATCAAATTCTGTTTGACAACGTTGTTTATCTATTGTTTATCGACTTCATACCCTGAAACTGATGTGCGTAAATATTTATTTTGTTAAAAGAAAAGTTATTTTAAATTAATATTTTATTTATGGAGCTTTTTCAAACTTAACAATACAGAACAACATCATAATATAAAACATGCACACTGTGTAAAAATAAAAAATAAATAAATATAAATAAATTAATAAATAAATAAACAATTCAATGTAAATAAATGTATAGAAATAAACAAATAAATAAAATATAAACTAATCAACACGCATAAATTGATCAATTATTAAATAAAATGATTAAATAAAATGGGCGGCACAGTGTCTCAGTGGTTAGCACTGTGGCCTCACAGCAAGAAGGTCGCTGGTTCGAGCCTCGGCTGGGTCAGTTGGCATTTCTGTGTGGAGTTTGCATGTTCTCCCCGTGTTGGTGTGGGTTTCCACTGGGTGCTCCAGTTTCCCCTGCAGTCCAAACACATGCGCTATAGGGGAATTGATGAACTAAATTGGTCGTAGTGTAGGTGTATGTGTGTGTGAGAATGTGAGAGTGTGTGTGTGTGAGAATGAGTGTTTCCCAGTACTGGGTTGCAGCTGGAAGGGCATCCCCCATAATTCCTATAGGGGAATTTAATAAGTTAAATTGGCCGTAGTGTATATGTGTGAATGCGAGAGTGTATGGGTGTTTCGCAGGGCTGTGTTGCAGCTGGAAGGGCATCCGTTGGGTAATAACACATGCTGGATAAGTTGATGGTTCCTTGCGCTGTGGCAACCCCTGATAAATAAAGGGACTAGCTGAAAAGAAAATTAATTAATTAAATAAATAAAATCTGTCAATCAATCAATAAATAAATAAATAATAAAGAAATCAATAAATAAGTCAAATTTAAAAACACATCAATACAAATAAACAAATAATAAATTAATATAAATAAATAAAAACAAATCAATATAAATAAACAAATTATTTAATAAAAATAGATGTAATTAAAATTAATAAATAAATATAAATAAATAAATAAATAAATAAATAAAGGGAGGATATACAGTACAAAAGTGCTTTTAAATATCAGCATCGTCTGTCAAATTTTGGTGCACCTTTAAATCTTTATGTGAAACAATAAAAAAAATTTGGCTAAAAACTCTCCATCTGGAGTAGCTCAGCAGTGGTTCAGGGTCAGTCTGTGTCAGTGGGTGTCAGTGTGTGTGTGTGTGTGTGTGTGTCTGATGAAGCTCCAGCTGTTAGAAACACTTCAGTATCAGAGAAGAGCTGAACACGCTGCATTCACACACACGTTTATGGCTGGAGAGAAATCTTCACACACACTTCATCAGATGCAAATATCAGATGTGTGTGTGTTATGGGAGTGTGTGTGTGTGTATATATAAATATGTGTGTGTGTAAATACACATTCTTAATTAATTATATATTAGTATTTATCTTTATTCAATATTCTTTAATAATTCAGAAAAGGCAGAAGTTAAATCTAATAAAATAGAAAAAAATATTTGATGTGTATCCTCAGTATGCGTCTGCGTACGCGTGCGTGCATGTGTGTGTGTAGGAACATAGAAGTTTCTTTAAATAAATGCTTAAAAAACATTTAAAGTCAACAAAAAAAAAAGAGTTTAATATTAATGCAAGATGTCTTGGATTAATGCAAATGATGA
This sequence comes from Danio aesculapii, assembly GCF_903798145.1. Taxonomy (NCBI): domain Eukaryota; kingdom Metazoa; phylum Chordata; class Actinopteri; order Cypriniformes; family Danionidae; genus Danio; species Danio aesculapii. The sequence goes on along the minus strand of NC_079446.1, from coordinate 49,764,599 downwards.
ATATGCAAATGTTGAATATGCACATGTTGAATATGCAGATTTCTGAGCTGAATGCAAATAATCTGTAAGTAAACGATTGAAGCCAGCATTTCTCAGGAGCACATAAAAGTGTTGGAATATGATGTCTTTTCTGTCTGTCAGTGGAGCTGAATGTGAATCTTCAGTGTGTGTGAGTGTGTTTCAGCAGGTCTGAGATCAGCTGTCAATCAAACTTACTCTCTGAACCACCTGAACTATCTGTTCACCTCTGAGAGAGACTGTACTGTGTATGTGTGTGTGTCTGTGTCTTCAGTGTATGTGCATGTGTGTATGCGTGTCTTCAGTGTGTGTGTGAGCTTGTATTTGTATATGTATGTATGTGTGCGTATTTTATTTTATGAATATATTTTTTTATTATAATTATTATTTTGTAATCTGATTTTATTTAATATTATAGCTGTTTGTATTTTATATTATTTTATTTATTTAATTGTTTTATTTTTATTATTTCATTTTTGTATTATTTAATAATATTTTCAATCTTATTTTATTGTATTATAAATTAATAATTTATTTAATTGTATGTTTTTATTATTGTGTATTTAATATTATTTTTTTATCTTTTTTATAATTTTATTTGTGTTATATTTTATTTATTATTACTTTAGAATTTTTATTGTTTGTTTTTAATATTTAATATGTTTTTAAAAAATGTTTATGAGTGTAAACAAGTGTCATTTGGTGACTATTTGTCTTTTGAATATCTGAGTATAGCACTAATGGGTGCTCTACGTATCTTACTGATCATTATCTACAGACCTCCAAAATATTCTCCAACTTTTATTGATGATTTTACAGAGCTGTTATCAATAGTAACCTCTGAATTTGATTATTTTACCATTGCTGGGGATTTTAATATTCACATTGATAATCCAGAAATCAATGCTGTAAAAGAACTGATGACTGTTTTGAACACTTTTGATCTGACTCAGCATGTTCAAGGACCCACACACAATCGTGGACACACTCTTGATCTACTTATAACTAAGGGTTTACACATTTCATCGACTGTTGTTAAGGATGTTGCACTATCTGATCATTTCTGTATTTTCTTTGACATATTGATCACTCCAGCTATTAAAGACAGATCTGTCTCTGTCAGAAAGAGATGCATAAATGAGAACACTAATGAGCAGTTTATGAAGGCCATATCGCTAGCACCAAGTATATCTGCAGACTCTGTTGATTCTCTCCTTGATTTGTTTAACTAAAGTTAAGACTGTCGTAGACAACATTGCTCCTGTTAAAGTCAGGAAGATGACTGGCAGACAGAGAGCCCCTTGGAGAAAATCATCAGCAACTCAAATGTTGGAAAGACTGCAGAAAGAGTGCAGAAAAGCTGAGCATATGTGGAGGAAGACGAAATTAGTAGTCCATTATAACAACTATAAAGACAGTCTTTATGCTTTTAATATGGAACTAAACAGCGCTAGGCAGACTTTCTTTTCAAGCCTTATAAACAGCAACGTAAATAATGCTCGTAAACTCTTTGCAACGATGGAGAGGCTCACAACCCGCAGACATCATGTCTGATTTCATGGCAATTAATGGTAAAATCTTAGAAGAGATCATGCAAATTATGAAAACATCAACCTGTAGACTTGACACGCTCCCCACATCTTTCTTCAAAACTGTTTAGAAATGGATCTTCTAAAAGTGGTAAATGCTTCACTTCTCTCAGAGATTTTTCCTAACTCACTTAAAATTGCAGTTGTTAAACCCCTCTTGAAGAAGAGCAACCTGGATAATACCATATTGAGCAATAACAGGCCCATCTCAAATCTCCCTTTCATTGGCAAAATCATGCTGTTTTTAACCAGGTTAACAAGTTCTTAAACCTCAGAAGGGGTGTTTAGACAATTATCAATCTGGTTTCAGACCACATCACAGTACAGAGAGCGCCCTTATAAAGATAATTAATGATATACGCCTAAATACAGATTCAGGCAAACTAACAGCGCTGGTACTGCTCGATCTCAGTGCTGCATTTGACACTGTCGATCACAGCATACTTCTGGATAGGCTGGAAAACTGGGTTGGACTGTCTGGGATGGTCCTCAAATGGTTCAGATCTTACCTTGAAGGGACAAGTTACTATGTCAGTATAGGTGATCATAGGTCGAGGTGGACACCCATGACATGTGGAGTCTCACAAGGCTCGATTCTGGCACCTCTCCTGTTCAACCTTTATATGCTCCCTCTGAGCCAAATAATGAGAAAAAACCAAATCTCCTAGCACAGCTATGCTGATGACACTCAGATCTACCTAGCCTTACTGCCTAATGACTACAGCCCCATTTACAGCCCCATTGACACCCTCTGCCAATGCATTGATGAAATTAACAGTTGGATGTGCCAATACTTTCTTCAGTTAAACAAAGAGAAAACTGAAGTGACTGTGTTTGGGAACAGAGATGAGCTTCTCAAGGTGAATGCGTACCTTGGCTCTAAGGGTCAAACAACAAAAAATAAGGTCAAGAATCTTGGTGTGACTCTGGAGTCAGATCTGAGTTTTAATAGTCATATCAAAGCAGTCAGTAAATCAGCATACTATCATCTCAAAAACATTGCAAGAATTAGATGCTTTGTTTCCAGTGAAGACTTAGAGAAACTTGTTCATGCTTTTATCAGCAGCAGGGTGGATTACTGTAATGGCCTCCTCACTGGCCTTCCCAAAAAGACAGTCAGACAGTTGCAGCTCCTCCAGAACGCTACGGCCAGAATTCTGACCAGAACCAGGAAATCAGAGCACATCACACCTGTCCTCAGGTCTTTACACTGGCTCCCAGTTACATTCAGAATAGATTTTAAAGTATTATTACTGGTCTATAAATCACTAAATGGCCTAGGAGCTCAATACATTATAGATATGCTCACTGAATACAAACCTAACAAATCACTCAGATCTTTAGGATCAAATAAACTAGAAATTCCAAGAGTTCAGTCAAAGCAGGGTGAATCGGCCTTCAGCTACTAACAGCGCCCCCTGCTGCTGGAATCAGCTTCCAGAAATGATCAGATGTGCTCCAACATTAGGCACATTCACATCAAGACTGAACACACATCTGTTTAGCTGTGTCTTTACTTAATGAGCACTGTGCTACGTCTGACAGATCGCACTATTGTGTTTTTCTTTTCTTTTTCATTCTTTTATAACCTGTTTTAACACATTTTAATCTGTTTTTAATCATTTTTATTATTTGTTTTTATTTCTCTTATACTTGTCTCTTTTATTCCTGTTTATGTAAAGCACTTTGAATTGCCACTGTGTATGAAATGTGCTATAGAAATAAACTTGCCTTGCCTTACCTAATATTATTTTTATTTGATTTATTTTTATATTATTTTATTATTACTATTTTATAATATATTTTAGTGTATTTATTATTATTTTTATCTTTTTTTATTATTATTATTATTATTCATTTTATTTAATATTTTAAGTAAATTATTCATTCATTCACCAAATACAAAGCAAAGTACAAAATCAGATAATAAAATTCCTATTACAGGGAGTATTACTGTGTGTGTTCAGTCCATCAGATATGTGTCGGTATTACAGTGTGTGCATGTGTGTGTGTGTGTGTGCAGTCTATCAGTCTGATCGAGCGTGGGAACCCGTCCCGCAGTCTGGAGCAGGTGTGCCGCTGGGCGAACTCTCAGCAGAAGCAGGACCCGCAGCACGCCGAGCACCACGATCACGCCGTTTTCCTCACCAGGCAAGACTTTGGTCCTGCAGGTATGCAAGGTACAGTGTTTCTGTCGATCGCCGCTGTGCAGAGTAAGTGCTTCTACACACACCTGACCGTCCCTTTGGCATGGAGACGAAAAACTGGGAATTCACTATCAATAATACACTAATATAGAGATAATCTGAGCATCTGCGGGATATTAACACACTCCTTTAGACATGTAGACGAATAAATGACAATTCACTATCAATAATCCACTAATATAGAGATAATCTGAGCATCTGTGGGATATTAACACACTCCATTTCACATGTAGAGGAATAAATGACAATTCACTATCAATAATACACTAATATAGAGATAATCTGAGCATCTGCGGGATATTAACACACTCCTTTAGACATGTAGATGAATAAATGACAATTCACTATCAATAATACACTAATATAGAGATAATCTGAGCATCTGCGGGATATTAACACACTCCTTTAGACATGTAGACGAATAAATGACAATTCACTATCAATAATCCACTAATATAGAGATAATCTGAGCATCTGTGGGATATTAACACACTCCTTTAGACATGTAGACGAATAAATGAAAATTCACTATCAATAATCCACTAATATAGAGATAATCTGAGCATCTGCGGGATATTAACACACTCCATTTGACATGTAGATGAATAAATGACAATTCACTATCAATAATACACTAATATAGAGATAATCTGAGCATCTACGGGATATTAACACACTACATTTGACATGTAGAGGAATAAATGACAATTCACTATCAATAATACACTAATATACAGATAATCTGAGCGTCTGCGGGATATTAACACACTCCTTTAGACATGTAGAGGAATAAATGACAATTCACTATCTATAATACACTAATATAGAGATAATCTGAGCATCTGCGGGATATTAACACACTCCTTTAGACATTTAGACGAATAAATGAAAATTCACTATCAATAATCCACTAATATAGAGATAATCTGAGTGTCTGTGGGATATTAACACACTCCATTTGACATGTAGACAAATAAATGACAATTCACTATCAATAATACACTAATATAGAGATAATCTGAGCATCTGCGGGATATTAACACACTCCTTTAGACATGTAGAGGAATAAATGACAATTCACTATCTATAATACACTAATATAGAGATAATCTGAGCATATGCGGGATATTAACACACTCCTTTAGACATGTAGACGAATAAATGACAATTCACTATCAATAATACACTAATATAGAGATAATCTGAGCATCTGCGGGATATTAACACACTCCTTTAGACATGTAGAGGAATAAATGACAATTCACTATCTATAATACACTAATATAGAGATAATCTGAGCATCTGCCGGATATTAACACACTCCTTTAGACATGTATTTTTTCATGTCACCTTATACTTCGGTTTCTCATCAAATCTTCTGACCAATCAAATGCTCTCTATTGTCTGACACGCCCCGCCCCCTTCAAGTTGCCTCTCATTTGTTTTTCAGTTGATGCGCTTGAGGTCAACCACTCCTACTCTCAAAGCTGTTATAAAACAAAATAAGGAGGAGCTAATCTATGTCCTCCCCTCTCTTAATGTTTCAGTTGAGATTACGTCAAACATCAAATAAAAAAATGCACATTTCAAAGCACTTTACGGGACCTTTAAATGGGTTATTGCTAGATGGGATACAGCTGTGGCCACAAGTTCATTCATTATTTATATTATTTATTATTATTTATCAACACCCATACACTCTAACATACGGCACGAGAAGAACATGCAAACTCCACACAGTAATGCTAACTGAACGTCAGGACTCGAACCAGCAACCTTCTTGCTGTGAGGCGACAGTGCTAACCACTCAGGATTATTCATTCATTCATTTTCTTTTAGACTTAGTCCCTTTATTAATCCGGGGTCGCCACAGCCAATTTATCCAGCACATGTTTTATGCAGCGGATACCCTTCCAGCCGCAACCCATCTCAGGGAAACATCCATACACACTTACTCACACACATACACTACGGGCAATTTAGCCTTCCCAATTCACCTGTACCACATGTCTTTGGACAGTGGGGGAAACCAGAGCACCTAGAGGAAACCCAGGCGAACGCAGGGAGAACATGCAAACTTCACACAGAAATGCCAACTGACCCAGCCAAGACTTGAACCAGCGACCTTCTTGCTGTGAGGCGACAGCACTACCTACTGCGCCACTACGTTGCCCCACTCAGGATCATTTACATTATTTATTATATTACCCATTATTTGTATTTTATTACCGTCTACCTTCCCCAATCTTAAACCCAACCATCACAGTAATGTAAACCGTAATTATAATGAAGATTATTTATTAAATTACCAAAGAAATTGTTTAAAATTACTGTATTAAATTTTATTTTATCAAATTTTTTATCAACCCTAAACCTACCCATCAGAGTAATGTAAAATATAAATTATTCTTGTACAGTGTTTGTTGCACAAAGATTATGCTTTAAATATGTGAGTATCCGCAGCTGTATCCCTTCTAGACTTTACCCTTTAAATGGGGTCGACAAACACATTGGAATATCAGCGAATATTTGTCTCACAGACACGATATATATCCACATAAAGCTTAACATCTTTACTTTTAAACAAGCCTACTACACTTGAAGACAAATGTTCTCTATTTCTGTAATCTGTATGAAACGAACGTGAGGTACAACGCCGTCCCGCCTGACCTCAATGAATTCCCGCCTCCGCCATTCAAATGTAAATCACGTGACGGAAATCATTTGAAGCTTGTAAACATACAGGTCGCTGTCATTTCGGGAGAAGATTTGCTGTCAGGATTATACATTGATAATGAGAATTACTTCAGAAGACGATGGACGCGGCGTCACTCATACGATGATAATGTGTAACACGTAAGTTGTTCGTTCTTATTGTAGAAACATAACGATAGTTTGATTGACAGGATGACGTCTGATCGCGTCCTTCAGAAAAAGCCATAAAGACGTTGTTGTTTACAAGACATCTGTTGTTAAATATCACTGGTACTTCCAAATATGACATTTAATCATAAGCTTGGCAGTCAGTTATGGATAATTTGATGTTTTTCCTTTCAATGAGACAGTTAGCGGCACTCTAATACCTGAGAGGCGTTTCAAAGATGGCCGCCGAGTGACTCGGGACTCTTTAATTGTTGTCAGTGTTTCTGAAGTTTACTGCCTTGTGATGGATGTGTGAATAGTTTGAGAAGCTGGTGTGATTTTTTTTTTTTTTTTTTTCTTTTCTGGAGACTTTCAGTAAACCTGCTGGCTGTTTGTCTCTGGTCTGCTGTTGCTAAGCCACGCTGTGTGTCTGGGTCATAACAGTTCATAAAGTGCTTCAGAATCCAGTGCAAACACACACACACACACACACACACACACACACACACACACACACATGCTTACGGTGAAGCTCCTGTTTAAAGTCTGCATGTCATGATATTAAAATGTTTGGTAGTTTATTTTTGCGCATTGTTAGTCTTGATCTGTGCAAGTCAATCCACTGAAAATAAGATCAGTGGTCCTTCTCTGATTACTCTTAATTAGGTAATATATGTTAAGCCACACCCCTCAAACCATAAGTTTCCTAAGAGCGAAAGATGAGGGGTGGGGCATAAAATAAACCCCGCCCCTTTTCAAAATATTTAGTTGATTATACTGAAATAAAAGTCCACAGAAACTCAACAATTTTGTCATTCAGTTTATATTCACCATATTATATATACTATATATATTAATAAGTATTTATTTAATATGTGTTTAATATGTTTATTTATTTATTTGATAAATGTCTCATAAATGGTTCAGACAAATATTTTCTGCTCGTCTTTATGGTTTGTCAGTGGCCAAATATGATAAAAACCCAGCACGATCCAGTGTGTGTCATATTCACAAGGCAGTGCCTTATTATCAGCATTAATGCTCTGTGATTACAGCACTACTTCACAACACACAGCTTTTACAGAGCTTCAATCTGATCTGAACACAAATAAATGCTACGCTTCTTCCTCATGCAAACCTCAATACGGCTTCATGATGTTCTCTATCTGTAAACTTATGCATTAATCCTCCATGGCTGATGGGAATATTACTACTACACTTTATAAGATGCTTTTTATTTGCATAGAGTTTATGTCTCGTTCTGGTCCAAGTATCTATTGCAGTCAGTGTCCTATTTAAAAAACCAAAAGCTTCATGTTCAGCTTCTTTTTTTCATATGTATATATATATATATAGTCTTGTGAAGGATTACAGATTTTCAGATATTTATAATTTATAACAATGGCCACTTTCTTTTTTATAGCTAATGCATCAGATTTTTTAATGTGTTAAAATAGCAAACTTAAAAATATATAATGCACATTAACATACTGTGTGATCAAATTGCCACATGTTGCTGATGTGACAGTTAATAAACACCTAATGAGTTAAAGATTAATGTTTGATTCAGTTATGTTCTTTACACTTTTTTAATGTTAAATTCATTAAATTTTTTATGAAGCATTTTCTAAACAAGTAAAAATGTAAATATAGATATCTTTAAATATAATATATACAGGGTGATTCAAAAAGAATATTTGAACTTTGATAATCTGTAATTAATCAGCGAAACATGATGGAACCTTGGGTAATTAATCAATGTGAGTACTTAACAAACTTCAGAGCTTCCTTAAATCGATGACTAAAGGAGCTTAGCTCTCCTTTTCTCCTTTGTTTGTTGTGGTATTCTTTTTGAATCACCCTGTATATTATATATTTTTAATATAAAAAATATTGTTTTCTCTCAGTGAAAATTAAGTGGGTTTTACCTTAAAGCAAGGTAAGTACGATAATCTTATTTTCTTCTTTTTGTCTCCACAAGCTCATCGTTTGGCTTGTTTTAAGGAAAAACTCATTTAATTTTGACTTACTATGAATTATATCATATATGGATTATTTTGATTATTTTGGAAAACAAGGAATATATATTTTTGCTTGCCTTTAAAGTGCTTCTGGATTTAGGATTTTCGAAAAGATATTTGCACTAGGGCTGGGCGATTAATCGAATAGTAATCGAAATCAAGATTCAAAATCTAAAATCAATTAAATTTTTCCAGGTTGATTTTTTTAATTTATTTTTTTATCGATTAATTTCCCTACTGCGTGTGGAGTCACCTGAGTGATGATGATGAAGGGAAGCTGCACCAGAGATGCCTTGAGACGGCATATTTTCCATTGCATTAAAATGATTATTTACATTAAAAGAAGATGCACTGTTTAAAATATTATTTACAGGATTTGCAGAAGTTATTTTAGTTATAAAAGATACTGCTTATTTTCTACATTTAATATGAAAAAACACTGAAAAAATGTTGTTTTGTTTACAAAAGTGCAAACTATTTATTTTCAACTTTTTATAAGAAAAAACCTGACTGTTCATTTTAGGCAATGTGTGCTTTAATTTCAGTTCTTCAATGTTGATGTTCAATAAATAATCATAGATAGTGTGTGTATCCTTCAGTTATTTTAAAATAAAGTAATGCACCCTTCATTCATTCATCTCTCCCTTGTAATATGTGAGCATATTTACTATACAAAGCTGTCAGTGAACTCTGAGGGCAAAAAAATTAAATGAATAAATAAAATAACCATTCATTATTCGCAATCGAGCTTAAATGTTCAATTAAGCGAACGTTTGATTTAAGGCGCAATCACCCAGCCCTAATTTCCACTATAAACAAGGCAGAAATCCTATATAAGCAAAGCAGTTTGTGCAGAGGTATTATTAAACGTGATTGATTGGACATATTAGTTATTATCAAAGGTTTATTTAAAGTCAGCACTAATAAAAATGTATGTTTATGTTAAATTGATGTAAAATTCTTATATCAACAAGTATTTTATGGACAAGTACGAAAAAAAATATTGCTTTGTTTCAGAAATAATGAATCAAAATTAAGTGAGTTTTTCTTAAAACAAGCTAAATAATCTGCCAATGGGGTAAGCAAAATAATCTTTAATCAAACTGAAAACAACTGCATCTTACATGCTTCACTGGCAGATTATTTCACTTGTTTTTAGATAAAACACATTTTTGACCTCTTCTTTTTTTTTCTAAAAACAAAACAATATTAAATTCTTCTTGATTTAATAGATATTTGCACTTGAACAAGACAGAAACTCTATATAAGCAGAGCAGTTATTGCAGAGTGTTATTATTGAACATGATTGATGAAGTTATTGATTATCAATGCTTTATTTAGGAGGTAAAGCAGCAGCGCTTCATTGGCTTCAGCGTCTGCATTTTCTGCTTTTCTCTGCATGCCAAAGACTGTCTGGTGACTGAAGAGCATGAGCGTTTTATTAAAGAGGCTTCAGCTTTGCACATCTCTGATCGAGTGTCATCTGTATGTGTGTGTATGTGTGTGTTAGGGCTGCACAATATTAGCAAAATCTAACATTGCAATATTTGGGGTGAGTAGAATTTTTAAATGTTTTAAAATAAGATTCTCCTGCTCACCAAGGCTGCATTTATTTAATCAAAGATACAGTAAAAATTGTACAATGTTATCGCACTGTTAAATAACTGTTCAAAAGTAGAAAATAATTTAATTTAATAATTTATTCCAGTGATTTTAATGATGAATTTTCAGCTTCATTACTCAAGTCTTCAGAGTCACATGATCCTTCAGAAATCACTCTAATACTAATTATTATTATTATTATTATTATTATTATTATTATTATTATTATTATTATTATTATTATTATTATTATTGATATTATTATTATTATTATTATTATTATTATTATTATTATTATTGATATTATTATTATTATTATTATTGATATTGTTATTATTATTATTGTTGATATTATTATTATTATTATTGATATTATTATTATTATTGATATTATTATTGATATTATTATTATTATTATTGATATTATTATTGATATTATTATTATTATTATTGATATTATTATTATTATTATTATTGATATTATTATTATTATTATTATTGATATTATTATTATTATTATTATTGATATTATTATTATTATTATTATTATTATTATTATTGATATTATTATTGATATTATTATTATTATTATTATTATTGATATTATTATTGATATTATTATTATTATTGATATTATTATTATTATTATTATTATTGATATTATTATTATTATTATTGATATTATTATTATTATTATTATTATTGATATTATTATTATTATTATTGATATTATTATTATTATTATTGATATTATTATTGATATTATTATTATTATTATTATTATTATTATTGATATTATTATTGATATTATTATTATTATTATTGATATTATTATTATTATTATTATTGATATTATTATTATTATTATTATTATTATTATTATTGATATTATTATTGATATTATTATTATTATTATTGATATTATTATTATTATTATTGATATTATTATTATTATTATTATTATTATTATTGATATTATTATTGATATTATTGATATTATTATTATTATTGATATTATTATTGATATTATTATTATTGATATTATTATTATTATTATTGATATTAATCATTATTATTATTATTGATATTATTATTATTATTATTATTATTGTTGATATTATTATTGATATTATTATTATTTTTATTATTATTATTGATATTATTATTATTATTCTTATTGATATTATTATTGATATTATTATTATTATTATTGATATTATTATTATTGATATTATTATTATTATTATTATTATTATTATTATTATTATTGATATTATTATTGATATTATTATTATTATTATTATTGATATTATTATTGATATTATTATTATTATTATTATTATTATTATTATTGATATTATTATTATTGATATTATTATTTATATTATTATTATTATTATTATTATTATTATTGATATTATTATTATTAATATTATTATTATTAATATTATTATTATTGATATTATTATTATTATTATTATTATTATTATTATTATTATTATTATTATTATTGATATTATTATTATTATTATTATTATTGATATTATTATTATTATTATTATTAATATTGATATTATTCTTCTTATTATTATTATTATTATTGATATTATTATTATTAATATTATTATTATTATTATTATTGATATTATTGATATTATTATGCCTATTATTATTATTATTATTATGGTAATAGTAATAAAAGCAATAATGCTTTCATAATTTCATTTGAAACTACTTACAATAAGTAATAAATAATAAGTATTTAATAATAAATTACATTTTTTAACATTTAATAAATGCCGCTTTGATGAACATAATAATTTTATTTAAATTAATAAATAAAAATTAATAATAAAAGAAACTGACCCCAAACTTTTGACTGGTAGTGTATATATAGTCATATGAATACTCATTCACCAAATGTCTTGAATAACCCCATTTGGAGATTTGGAACTGATGATTTTAGATTGATTGTGATGATTCTGTAAGCGAGTGCATCTGTATAAATATCTAAAAAACAAATCAAAAGATGAATACAATAAAGAAAGGTTACAATTGAAGCAAACAGTGTTTTATCACGTTTCAAGTCTAACAGTATTCAGGTTGAATAATAAATATTAAAAAAAGTTCAATTAAATTAATCGCTATTAAAAGAACTAACGGTACAATTTCTTACAGCTGAAGGATTTTAAAATCCTCATACAGTCACAGGCCTCAGAAACGCATGCAATTAATGAATTATAACACAAACATTGCATATCTTGCGATGTGACTATTGCGAATGATCACATTGCGATATCAATGCTGAAATGCTATATTGGGCAGCCATAGTTTCTGTGTGTGTGGGTGTTGTGCTTGTTTGTGTGCTGTGTTTGTGTTTAATGTGGCTAATCGGCTTGCAGATGCGCATTTACTTCTAAAGGCCACAGAAATGATTTTTCACAGAATTTATTTTTCCTATTGGCTACAGAACAAACCACTGTTTAACTAGGTTAATTAGGCAAGTTAGGGGAATTAGGCAAGTCATTGGATAACAGTGGATTGTTCTATTGACATTTGAAAAAACTAATTCTTAAGGGGGTCAATAATATTGACCTTAAAATAATAACAAAACGACATTAATTCCAGACAAACTAAAATAGAAACAAAATATTTTAGGAAATACTGTGAACATTTCCGGTCTCTAGTTTTGTCTTTTTGACTGAAGTATTGATTTCTGATTTGGTTTGTATGTTCAGAATTGCTGATAAAGGGGTCGATCACACTGAATGCGCTTTTTTTCAATGAGAGACACCTTTTTTGAATGGTTTTCTAATAATCGTGAGTGTTTTACGTGCTGCTTTTATATGCTCTGCGTTTTTGCCATAAAAAGCGTGCTACATCAGTCGTGTCTTTTTTCATTGTCCAATCAAATGAAAGCACAGGTGAGGTTTCCACTGCTGTGAAAATTAATTATGAATTTATCAATTATTTATTTATTTTATTAGTATTATTAATGCAATAACAACAAAAGTTACAGTAAAACAGAATAGAATATTGTCTGTACAAACCATACATACATATTTACAATTCTAAGTGTAAACCTTTCCAATAAGTAACATGGTTTACACAAAAACTTGTGTATTATTTTTTTAATTTAAGTGTAAAACCTCAAAACTAGTGTCTATAAAGAGAAATCATTAAAAACATTTTAGATAATTAATCTAAAGACATTTTTTGGAAATCCACCTATCCACACAATCTAGCCTTCATAAACGGATTATTTAACAGCAGGAAAATGATTACAGTGAAATATTTATAGTGTTTTAATAAACATGATATGTATGAGATGTAGGCATGGACCGGGATAAGGTTCTGACGGTATGATAACCTTGGATAAAAATATCACAGTTTTACGGTATCACAGTATTGTGTTTACTGCTCCAAATTATGTGCATTTTAAATCTCTGGGTAAAAAACAAACTTTTTTACCTTTTGAAAACAATATATTTAATTTTTTGAAAGATTTAAAATATTTAGCAGCAGTAAACATGTCAGGCTAAATAATTCAAAGGAATCGCTGACTTCTGCTGTCTTCATTAGTTGCAAAAACAGATTTCTATACAATTTAAAATGGCATCTTTGGATATCTTTTCTGCTGGAGATACTGTTGGCCTAAAAAACTAACAAAAAATGTAAATAAAAAATCTTACACATACCTTAAGACAGTAAATTTTGCCGGTTTTAAAACTTTGACTTATACCAAACCACGGTATACCTTAAAAACGGTTATCGTCCCATGCCTAATGAGATGGCATAAAAAGTTAACATTAGCGAGACAGAAGTTGTCAAATAATAAACTCAAAAAATGTGGCGTCAGTGCAGTGTCAAGTTGGGCAAAATTTCTAACCAGTGTGCAGCACTTTTGCACAGCTTTTGTGTTATCAAGAGTACTACAAAGACTTTTAAAGATAGAGGACAGACTAGTGGTCGCTGTGTTAAGTATGACTTTACAAATAATATCACAATATTATTAAAAAGCAATAGAGATGACTGGTAAGCCTAGTCACATTAACAGGGCAGTGCACTTCTTGTCAACAAAAAATGTCAAAAATATCTGTAAATAGGCAGTTTTCCATATTTTATGATTGATTGTCTTTATTTTTATTCTTTATTTCTGCTTTTGAATTGCATTATGGGGTCTTGATCTTTCTTCCAACAACTCTTAACCTTAAAAAAGGACTTTCTGAACATTTGTTATAGTTTAAAGTGATAAATTGTCTGGGTTGCTGTTGTATATTACGCTACAGAAACCTTATAAGAAACTGCAGCACATTTTCTCCAATTTAAAGACTTAGTTCTTTAGATATTATTTAAATTTCTTATTGCATTATATTATTTTAATTGACTAAAATGTGAATAAAAGTCACTTTGTTAGACTATAGAGTTGAATTTTCAGCATCATATGTGGACAGATCAGAGATCAACATCCCATAATGCAATTCACAACCAGAAGTAAACACAAAACACATAAAAGATGAAAACCGTTGATTAACAGATATGTTTTACAGTGCGGTGCAGTGTGTGCGGTGTGATCGGCCCCTCACAGTGCAGTAATCGTCTCCTGATGTTATTATATGCTCTGATGCGACTCTCAGACTTTCCTAATGAAACTCACCTGTTTCTGCTCTTCTAGAATGTCCTGCATTCCAGTTCAGCATGGTTTCTCTTTGATCTGTGTTGCCTAGGTTACGCCCCGGTGACAGGCATGTGCCACCCGCTGCGCAGCTGCACCCTCAACCACGAGGATGGATTCTCCTCTGCGTTTGTGGTGGCGCACGAAACCGGACACGTGTACGTTCCACCAAGTATTTCTTTGGGGGATTATAGTTTTTAGTGATGCACAAAAAATTTGACAGGCGTAAAATATTGGCTGAAATTGTTTGTTTTGGGTTTTTTTGCTTTATTTTATTTTTATTTTTATTTTAGCTTTATTTATTTACTTATGCTTTGCTTTGCTTTATCGGTAACACTTTAAAATAATGGTCCATTAAGGCTGATTTATGCTTCTGCATCAAGTGCATGCGTATGGTCCAGCGCAGCCTTCACGTGGTCGCATAATCCTCACCGTGGCTGACACTGACGCTGATGTGCACCTCTCAAAAAGTGTAACTACACATGATTGGTCAGCTTGGTAGTATTGCCGAGTGTGGGCGGTGCTGAGAGCCGTGAGCCTGATGGAGGGATTGTTTACAAGTGTCGAGTCCCATAAGGGAGCTCCAGATGGAAACTTTTGTTTTGTGATTACCTTATGATTAAAGTTCTTGTATATCCTCTGGTTCCCGCCTCTGAATGAGCAGGTTTGAGCTACTTGTACATTAAGGTAGGTTCCAGAAAAAACAAAAGTCACGTGAAGAAACTCGGCACAGAGGAACAAAAAAAACCTACTGCCAGTGCCAGCTAGCGTTTCAGAAGTGTTATTGCAGAGCAGCACACACACACAGCACGCAGAAGTATAAATGCACGACTACAAGCAAGGCATGTGCTGTGGGTCACGCCAATCACTCGACGCTGAAGTATAAACCAGCCTTTAGTTAATGTTAGTTGATGTATTTACTACATTTTTGCTTTACTTTTTGTTTTGATTATATATATATTTTTTTTTACTTTGCTTTATTTTTGTTTTGCTTTGTTTTGTTTTATTGATAACACTTTAGAATAATGGTCCATTTGTTAATGTAAATATATTTACTAGCATGAACAAACAATTAATACATTTATTACATATATTCAATTTTGTTAACGTTAATTAATGTTAAGTTAAATACCGTTAGTTCATGTTAACTCATAGTGCATTAACTAATGTTAACAAGCACAACTTTAGATTTTAATAATGCATTAGTTAATGTTGAACTATGATTAATAAATGCTGGACAAGATTATTCATACTTAATGTTAGTAAATACACTAACTAATGGACCAATATTCTAAAGTGTTACCGTTTTATTGTTTTGTTTATCTTTTGTTTTGTTTGCTTTTAGTTTTGCTTTGCTTTATTTCCTGTTTTTTGTTTTGCTTTGCTTTAATTTTGTTTTATGTATTTATGTTTTATTTTTTGTTTTATTTTATTCTATGTTATGTTTTGCTTTGATTTGCTTTATTTTTGATTTGCTTTGTTTTGCTTTGTTTGTTTTGATTTATTAATAACACTTTAAAACAATGCTCCATTAGTTAATGTTAATGTATTTACTAACATGAACAAACAATTAGTAATACATTTATACATTATATATATATATATATATGTCTGTGTGTGTGTATATATATATATATATATATGTCTGTGTGTGTATATGTGTGCAATATATATATATATATATATATATATATATATATATATATATATATATATATATATATATATATATTCAATTTTGTCAATATTATTTAATGTTATTTAAGTTAAATACTGTTAGTTCATGTTAACAAGAACAAGAACATGTTAACAAGAACAACTTTGGATTTCAGTAATGCATTAGTAATTGTTGAACTTATTAATATATGCTTTACAAGATTATTCATACCTAATGTTAGTAAATACATTAAATAACATTAACTAATGGACTAATATTCTAAAGTGTTACCGTTTTATTTTAGGGTTTCATTTTTCGTTTTTGTTTGCTTTTAGTTTTGCTTTGCTTTATTTTCTGTTTTGTTTTGTTTCATTTTTCACAAGTTTAACCAATTTACTTTTATTTTCAGTTTCTATTTTTTTAATGGTTTTTAAATAGTTTATTATTGTGTGAATGAATTAAACTTAAATTCCATGATTATATTAGACAAAAAATAAAATAAAATAATATATGTATATATATGTCCAATATATTTTAATCATCAATTTTGTATTTGGTCAATCATATTTATTGTTTTATTTATTAATTATAGATTTTTTAATTATTAAAATATTTTTTAAATCTTGCCACATTAATATATCCGGATGTATTGTGCAGCCCTAGTTTAATTGTATGTTAAGAATCTCATTGTGAAAAAGCTGTTTTTACATATACCTCACAATAGGAAAGAACTAGTAAAGTGCAGCACATTGGGCGTGCATTTCTAGTGTTTCTGTGTGATAATCACCTGTTGTAATTAGCTGGAATGCACTGACAGTTTGTGAACTGGAGGAATGTCAATTTGTGTTGGCTATAATTGAGTGATAATTGTCAATTGTCACCTGCATAAATGAGTTTGCTTGCTGTTTATGCAGAACAGCGATAAAGCGCTGCCAGGAAAAAGCGAGGCATTGTTTAGTGTGACAGCAGGAGAATAAAAAAGCATATTAAGCATCTGTTGTGCGTCTAATGTGCATGCAAACAGGCTGAAATACTGCTCAGCGTGTCCGATGCATTATAAAGAAAATAAGTTGCATGCATATCATGATTATAGTTGATATGCATGAACTTTTCCTGTAGGATGTGGAAAGAGCATGAGGTTAGAATTGCTCGATTGCGCCCCCTTTTGGACAGAATACTGCCATCATCAAAGCTGCCTTAAAAAGTTTTTAAAAAAGCATCTGCATGTAAAGATCTGTAAGGGGTGAACTCATAAATGCTGAACACTGTAGATGTTGTGTGTGTTTATACTGAGCTGTGACTGTATTGTTTTACCATTTCAGGCTGGGAATGGAGCATGATGGGCAAGGGAACCGCTGTTCAGATGAGACCAGTATGGGCAGCATTATGGCTCCGCTGGTCCAGGCTGCGTTTCACCGATATCACTGGTCCCGCTGCAGCAAGCAGGAGCTCAACCGATATATACAGTACGACACATGCCGTTATTATGTCATGCATATTCATGAGTACCAACAACATCACTTCTGTTACACTTCTCGCTGCCATATTTGTGTCTGAAATAATCACAACTATTGTGGCAGAAAGAGCTGCAACTTAGAGTCCACATTTTGTTTCATTTTGTGACGCAGTTCATAGAGAAACAGATTATTAAATGAGAAAACAGTGGGCGTGGCTTGTTTGTTATACCGTGAGCTGATTGGATGTAGTAAAGTAGGCATTTCATTCACAAAGTGTGTTTATCTACACAGCTCCGCCCTCTTTTGAAAAGAGCACAATCTCATTTGCATTTAAAGCAACAGTCACCAAAACTTAACAATTAAGCTACGGTCACACTGGGCTTTGTGTGTGCGAAATTCTGTCGTACGGCGCTGCGAAAAGGGGCGGGATTAAACAAGATGATTAGACATTAAAAAAGCGAGCGATTGCTCCATGTTTTAAATTTCTGTCCAGAGAGGCCATGTTTTGATCCTCGATTGGTCTCACACAGTCAAGTGATGCGATTTCGCAGGTCAGAGTTCACCAAGCTTGAACTTTGCACCGCAGCAACTTGCGAAACTTGACGCATGACCCCGCGTTTCCGGTCTGACGCATTCGCGTGCGTATGAATGGAAGTCTATGGGAGGAAAACCCCATTGTGACCGCAGCTTTAGGATCAAACCCTAAAAGGGTCAGTTTCATTCAGGAAACATTATTTGTGTGCTATTTTAGCTCAAACTTCACTACACACTCTGGAGACAGCAGAGATGCATTTTCTGACTAGGGCCAGACGGAATCTGAGCACGTTTTTGCTATTTCTGCAGAGAATTTTGCTAAAAATCTGCGGATTTCTGCTGAATAATATTGGTAGTATCATAACTAAAACCTTAATATGTGAAATAAAAAATAATTTATTTTAAAATGTTATTTAATGTTTAAAATGCAAATAAAATTAGTTTCACTTTATTTGGTAAACAAAGCAAGTCTCTCATATAATATCTCTACTGAAAGACAGAAAACATCACTGTACAAACTGCATTGTATATAAATCAGATGAACATTATCATAATAGTCAATAATATTACTGAACTTATTTAAAAACTGAATAAATATAGATTTACACACATTTACTCAAGTAAATAAACAGAATTAGACGTGCTAAAAATCTGCAGATTCTGTGTGGGCCTACTCATGATATAGGTCTGCCTTAACGGAAGTAAATGTAATGACAATCAGTGTGCAAACTACAGGGAGGTTTGGGGGGGTCTGACCCTCCTAATTAAGGCTTGATCCCCCATGTAGGACATCAAAACAAGATGTATGGACCCTCCCCTTTGAATCTGAGAAAAAGTTCACTCTGATCTGTATTTTAAATAATAATGTTAATAATTGTAATAGACCATTTGACCACCCCTATAGCGATTCCTACCATTGTGAATGCATAATCGCGCCAATCAGTCTATGCAAGCAAAAAGTCATTGAACAATCTAAAACTGGCAGATTTAGAGCACCGATAGACACCGTCAGACCTCACAAGACTGACCTCTCATAAAATAGGTGTTTGTTTCGACATGTAGCCTGAAAGTAAAGTCAATTTAGATGCACAGTTTGACCTAAAGTAAGCTGAAATAGCTAATCAGGTTAGAATACACTAAATAGCCTCTCCCACAAAACACTGAAAACTTTAATCCATTTTATTAATAAATAAGATGTAATTTAAATAACATTGGAATTGTTAAATTGTTGGAAGTGGTGTTAGTGAGGCCAGCAGGGGGCGCTCAATCTGCAGTCTGTGTGAGTACTAATCATTAGCCGCATTTCCACTATCGGGCTAGTGCGAGCCAGGGCTTTAATCGGGTCAGGCCGGGCCAATAGCCCGGGAGGTTGAGAAATGAGGCCGAAATCATGTCGCGTTTCCACTGTCGGGCTAGTTGCTCGCAGCGTGTCATGCAAACACCGCCCCCAGAACGTCCCCCGAATCAAACGTCACACAACCCGTCAAACAACCTGCCCACTTCAGCGGGAACAAAAAACTCAAATTATAACCACAAACACAACCTGGCATCACTACGAGAGCTGGAAGATGGAGAACACCGAAGCGATTGCTTTTTTTACTGTTTGTGGTCTGTTGGTGTAAGGCCAGACAGCGATCCCTGGATAAGGACATTCGAGTTCGGCGGCATTTACTTCGAACACAGATTTTTCTTAGTGAGTTGATCAAGCGCGATAGCAAAACAAATGTAAGGGAAGAAAGCATCTTGTCTCCTCTTTACCTGACAGGAAAACTCCGCCTTTGTACGTAACCCCGCCCCGAAGCCCCAGTTGGCCCTCCTTGGCCCAAGGTATTCGGCGGGCCGAAAAAGGCCGGACGCTGGCCCCAAGGAAGCCCCGCTTTGGCCCGATTACGCCCCGGAAGTGATAGTGGAAACGCGACTAGCCTTGGCTCGCCCTGGCTCGCTCGCTTTAGGCGCGATAGTGGAAACGCGGCTATTGGTCCTAATGCCCTAGTAAAGTGAAGGAGACACTATACTGTCAGTGAGCACCGTCTTTCAGATGAGACATTAAACCGAGCTCCTGACTCTCTGTGGTCATTAATAATCATGGCACATCTGGTAAAGAGTAGGGGTGTAACACCGGTGTCCTGGCCAAATTCCCTCCATCGACCCTTACTTATCATGGCCTCCCAATCATCCCCATCCACTGAATTGGCTCTATCACTGTCTCTCCACTCCACCTATAGCTGGTGTGTGGTGAAGCACTGGTGCTGTTGTCCTGTGGCTGCCGCAGCATCATCCAAGTGAAGCTGCACACTGGTGGAAGAGTGGGGAGACCCCCCTAATGATGTCTATATACACATTGCTTACTTACTTAATTGAAGCATGTATTAAACAAACTAACATCACCGAAAAAGCTGAACCCCACCCCCCACCCCCAATTGTCAATGTATAGTTTTTAAACACATAAGTTTGTTGTGCGGAAGCTCGATTAACCTGCTGTGTTTCTTCCAGCTCGTATGACTGTCTTCTAGATGACCCATTCGAGCTGAAATGGCCCAAACTCACCGAACTCCCCGGCATTAATTACTCCATGGACGAGCAGTGCCGCTTTGACTTCGGTGTGGGATATAAGATGTGCACGGCTGTAAGTGCTCTAATTAATTAAACTTCAGACTGTAAACTCCTGATCAAAGCCTTTATAATGAGACTTGTTTATTGTGCAACTGAATCAGCATCATGTGCATGAGTTATGAGCACAATGTTTTTGTTTATGTGTGCTATTTCTGCACAGAATTTTGTACAAATAAATGAATAAACATTTCAAATTCATGCAGAATGTTTTTGAGGGTGGTAACTAAAAACACTGATTGATTTGGATCATGTCATTTTGTATCTATTTGCATAATAATAAAACTAAAATATTAACATGTGAAATAAAAATTAGAACTATTTTATATATATATATATATATATATATGTATCAATCACTTTATTGATTATCAGCTAAGTGTGAACTCTTGAAATTCCTCTAATGTTTTTCTTCTTGAGGAAGTCTTATTTCTTTTATTTTGGTTTTAATAAAAGCAGTTTTTAAGTGTTTTAAAGCCATTTTAAGGTCAATACCATTAGCCTCTTTATGCACTATTGGATTGTCTCCTGAACAAACCACTGTTATACAATGACTTGCCTAATTAACATAATGAATTTAAATTATAATCTTTAAATAAGCCTTTAAATGTCACTTTAGGCTGAATACTAGTGTCTTGAAGAACATCTAGTCTAATATTATTTACTGTCATCATGACAAAGATAAAATAAATCAATTATTAAAAATGAGTTATTAAAACTATTATGATTAGAAATGTGTTGAAATAAAATCTCTCCATTAAACAACACTATTTTTAACATAAATACAACTACACAGGAGGGCGAATCATTTTTAATTCGACTGTATAGTTTTTTTACACAAGTACATAAATACATTTAAAGGGCACCTATGGTAAAAAATCTACTTTTCAAGCTGTTTGGACAGACATATGTGCATGTATGGTGTATAGATCGTCATATTGGGCTGATATAAACACACCCAGTGCTTTTTTTTTTCAATTTAACAACATAAAACGGTGGACCAATCGGAGCTGTTTTCAGATCGACAGCTACCTGACATAGGAGAGTGGTCCCCCCGCCCACCAATATTGATTGACAGGCGCGTCATCATATCCTCAGTTTGTTGATTCACGTCCGCCATTTTCAGCGTGAGTCGAAGCGATATCACTAAAGGAACACGCTAGCTCTATTTTTAGATGCAAGGCTCATTGGGCTCAACACAAGATCAATATTCTCAACATTATCGCTCTAATCGGAATTATTGGTTGTATCTTTAGGTAGGTTTGCAAACATGTGTACTTCTCATTGAGTCTACCTTATACTTCAGCCGTTTGCAATTCTCGCGATCCCAGAAGCTCCCTGTGATCTTAACTAGCATGCGTTTTACAATTCTAAACATCGGTTTCTATCAGGGTACACTCAAGGGAGCTGGGCGCCGCGGACCGCTGCAGAAACCTATGTTTAGAATTCAAAAATGCATGGCGCGACGATTTGGGACACTTCATGTCTCTGCGCCACAGAGAGTGTCTGGTGTGCCGTGTCACGGCTTCGAGCGACGCATCCGGTGCCTCAGTCAAAGTTAATTCAGTGTGTGTGGTTATTAGTCTCGGTGTACAAGCTCGGCACTTGAAACTAGCACACAGTTGGCTGTAAAACTGTACAAAGACACAAATGATTTTGTACTCTCTGCTTGATCTGTGTCCGAGTCGTGCATGTACGACTGAATGCTGATCCTCTCACTCCTGCTCCTTCTCTCAGTCTGCCTGTCAGACTCTGTTGCAAACGCAGAGCAGGTGAGCTCATGGCCCCGCCCCC
>NC_079446.1:49611573-49736573 GCF_903798145.1 Danio aesculapii | reverse complement strand
TCCCTTATCTGACCCATTAACTTCAGGTTTTGGAGTCTCTTCTAATCTTCTGATGAGTTGATTCAGGTGTGTTTGATTAGGGAGAGGTTGAAAATGTGTACCAGTGCTGTGCCTTCAGGAACAGGGTTGGGAAACACTGTATTAATGAGCACCGTCATCAGTATAAACATCGCAGCTTTTTTATCCCCTCAGTCCTGTTTCTATGTGGGCTCATTAAGATCACTGCACACTCGACTCCTGAAAATCCTGTATATTTAAACCAGCAACTGAGGATCTGCTAGTGTTTCTAAAAAAGTGTGGGGGCTGAGACTATGAATGCAGATTCTGAAAGGAGGACGAGATATGACGGAATAATCATCACGATTAATATTTACTTTTCAGAATCATAGGAGGCTGAAATATATTTCTGATGACTTGCACAGCCTTAAATCAAGTCTCTGCTGGTGTTTTCAGGGCTGCTGAAGATGTTTGATATTCCTGCGGGCGCTCGGCACATGGTGATCGAGGAGAACGACACCTCGCCGCATGTAATCGGTGAGTTTGTGGATCAGCAGGAGGAATCGATGCTTTTCTCCACAGCTGCAAACTCAGAAACGCTGGATCCATTTGAGACCAATTACTGGCTTCCCATCATGCTCTCTGGGCCCGCTCAGGTTCCCCAGGATCTCCCAGCTTGGATTAATATGGTTTTGTTTTTCTGTCTTTCGCTTTTTTATTGTGTTTCTTTGGTTTTTAAATCCCAAAGCTGATGTTCATCTCCTGCTGAGAGCCCGATATACTCTCTGAGATAAAAATATATGTGTGAATGTGAGATATACAATGCAATGAAAAAAGTGTACAAGTATATCAAGATATAGAAGTATTTGATGCACCATATTATCTTTCTTCAGCTTTAAACCCGAGTTGAAGGGATTTTCTGCAGTAATTCTGAGCTTAAGTTGTATTGAGCTCATAATGTTCCTCTAAAGCCGCTTCTTTCTCTTCTGTTCACACTTGTGCTCCTCAGCCGTCAAAAATCAGGTCACTGGAAATTTCATCTTGAACGCCAAGGGAGAAGAAATCACGTCTAAGAGCTTCATAGAGAACGGCCAGGAGTGGGAATATTCAGTGTCTGACGGCAGAGAAACACTGAAGAGTGTCGGACCGCTGCATGAAGCCATCGTTGTGCTGGTAATAGAAAACACACAAACACAGCTGGACTCTCTTTTCCTTAAACTGGAATGATACACATCTTAAATGTGATAGGAACATTTTATGTTGACAGCTGCAGAGTTGATAGTAATATAGTTGACGGTGACAGAGTTGACAATAACAGGGTTGACGATAACAGGGTTGATGGTGACAGAGTTGACAATAACAGTTGACGGTGACAGAGTTGACAATAACAGTTGACGGTGACAGAGTTGACGATAACAGTTGATGGTGACAGAGTTGAGGATAACAGTTGACGGTGACAGAGTTGACAATAACAGTTGACGGTGACAGAGTTGACAATAACAGTTGACGGTGACAGAGTTGCCAGTAACAGTTGACAGTGACAGACGATGACACAGTTGACTGTGACACAGTTGACTGTGACAGAGTTGAGGATAACAGTTGACTGTGACTAAGTTGATGGTAACAGACGATGACAGAGATGATGGTGACAGAGTTGACGATAACAGTTGATGGTGACAGAGTTGAGGATAACGGTTGACAGTGACAGAGTTGACAGTAACAGTTGATGGTGACAGAGTTGAGGATAACAGTTGATGGTGACATAGTTGATGGTAACAGACGATGACAGAGTTGATGGTGAAAGAGTTGACAATAACAGTTGATGGTAACAGATAATGATAGAGTTGATGGTGACAGACGATGACAGAGATGACGGTGACAGTTGACGACAACAGAGTTAACGTTGACAGATTTGGCGATAACAGTTGGAGGTGACAGAGTTGGCGATGACAGTTGACCATGACAGAGTTGATGGTCACAAACGACAACAGAGTTGACGGTGACATAGTTGACAATAACAGTTGAGGGTGACAGTTGACAATGACAGAGTTGACTGACAGAGTTGACGATAACAGTTCACAGTGATCGTTGACAATGACAGAGTTGATGGTGACAGAGTTGACTGACAGATTTAACGATGACAGTGCTGACTTTGACAGACTTGACGATTACAGTTGGCGGTGACAGAGATGACGAAAACAGAGTTGATGGTGACAGAGTTGACAATAACAGTTGATGGTGACAGAGTTGACAATAACAGTTGATGGTGACAGAGTTGACAATAACAGTTGATGGTGACAGAGTTGACAATAACTGATGGTGACAGAGTTGACAATAACAGTTGATGGTGACAGTTGACAATGACAGAGTTGATGGTGACAGAGTTGACAATAACAGTTGATGGTGACAGTTGACAATGACAGAGTTGATGGTGACAGAGTTGACTGACAGAGTAAACGATGACAGTGCTGACTGTGACAGAGTTGATGATTACAGTTGGTGGTGACAGAGATGACGAATACAGAGTTGATGGTGACAGAGTTGATCAGAACAGTTGCCAGTAACAGAGTTGATGATAACAATTGACAATGACAGAGTTGACAATAACAGTTGTCATTGACAGAGCTGACAATATCAGAGTTGACAGTAAAAGAGTTGACAGAGAGATAATAAGGTCCATTTATAGTCTTTGGCAGAACCCAATAAAACAGTAACGGTGTCAGAGTTTTTTCAGCATTTTGTCCTTTAGCTCCAGAAGCTAATCGAGGCTCCAAATGCCGTGTCTAAAACACAATTTTATGCATTTTTATCCTATTATAGTTTTTAGAAAGTGAATGAGAAATTGACTGAAATATCACGTTGACACATTATTTATCTACTATTGGTGAATTAATGTCAGAAAACTGAGGTTATAGCATCATTTTTCATATCAAATCAGCGATTTTAAAAATAACACAAACCTGTCGTGCTTTCAGATAGTGATGTTGAATTTGTGTGTCTGAGCAGGTCGTCCCGCAGGCCGAAGACACCAAGATCAGTCTGAGCTACAAATATATAATTCATGAAGATCTGCTGCCGGTCATCACTAATAATAACGTCCTGCTGGCCGAGCTGGACACCTACGAGTGGGCATTGAAGAGCTGGTCACAGTGCTCAAAAACCTGTGGTGGAGGTGTGTGTTATTACACTTAGAGAAGAGATATGAGATATAAACAGCAATTGCAAGAAAAAATAATTTAGTCAAATAAATTTATGGTAAGATTAAGAGACATAATAAAAAAAATCATAATTATTCCAGTTTTTGGTCTGCTGTCGCTGCTAACACCACGTGTGTGTCCTCCAGGTGTCCAGTACACCAAATACGGCTGTCGGAGGAAAAGCGATGCACGTTTGGTGCACAGGAACTTCTGTGAGGTCAGCAAGAAGCCCAAACCCATCCGCAAACGCTGCAACACCAACAGCTGCAGCCAGCCATTGTGAGTCTTGTGTGTGTGTGAGTGTGTGTGTGTATTGGTATGTAATTTTATGAGTGTGTGTGTTTATACATAACTGTGTGTGTGCAGTGTACTTTGATTGTGTGTGTGTGTGTGTGTGCAGGTGGGTGCTGGAAGAGTGGGGTGCGTGCAGTAAGTCGTGTGGTAATCAGGGTTTCCAGACTCGTGTGGTTCAGTGTATGCAGCCGCTGCACAACAACACCAGCAGAGCCGTTCATGCCAAATACTGCACTGAGGAGAAACCACTGACACGCAGAGCCTGCAACGCCAGCGCATGCCCGTCACAGTGGAGGACCGGCGCATGGTCACAGGTCAGAACACACACACGTACACACATATGGTTATATTTTAAATCACACACAAATTCACATTGACACAAACACGTATACAAAAACAGTTACACTCAGCGGCCACTTTATTAGGTACACCTGTCCAACTACTTGTAAATGCAAATGTCTAATCAGCCAATCACATGGCAGCAGCTCAATGCATTTAGGCATGTAGACATGGTCAAGACAATCTGCTGAAGTTCAAAGCGAGCATCAGAATGGGGAAGAAAGGGGATTTAAGTGACTTTGAACGTGGCATGGTTGTTGGTGCCAGATGGGCTGCTCTGAGTATTTCAGAAACTGCTGATCTACCGGGATTTTCACGCACAACCATCTCTAGGGTTTACAGAGAATGGTCCGACAAAGAGGAAATATCCAGTGAGCGGCAGTTCTGTGGGCGCAAATGTCTGTCTTGATGCCAGAGGTCAGAGGAGAATGGCCAGACTGGTTCCAGCTGATAGAAAGGCAGCAGTAACTCAAATAAGCACTCGTTTAAAACCGAGGTCTACAGAAGAGCATCTCTGAACACACAACACGTCCAACCTTGAGGCGGATGGGCTA
This sequence comes from Danio aesculapii, assembly GCF_903798145.1. Taxonomy (NCBI): domain Eukaryota; kingdom Metazoa; phylum Chordata; class Actinopteri; order Cypriniformes; family Danionidae; genus Danio; species Danio aesculapii. The sequence continues at coordinate 49,732,192 of NC_079446.1, read as the reverse complement.
CAGCAGCAGAAGACCACACCGGGTGCCGCTCCTGTCAGCTAAGAACAGGAAACTGAGGCTACAATTCACACAGGCTCACCAAAACTGGACAATAGAAGATTGGAGAAACCTTGCCTGGTCTGATGAGTCTCCATTTCTGCTGCCACATTCAGATGCTCGGCTCAGAATTTGGCATCAACAGCATGAAAGCATGGATCCATCCTGCCTTGTATCAGCGGTTCAGGCTGGTGGTGGTGGTGTAATGGTGTGGGGGAGATTTTCTTGGCACACTTTGGGTCCATTAGTACCAATTGAGCATGGTGTCAACACCACAGCCTACCTGAGTATTGTTCTGACCATGTCCATCCCTTTATGAGCACAGTGTCTCCATCTTCTGATGGCTACTTCCAGCAGGATAACGCACCATGTCATAAAGCTCCAATCATCTCAGACTGGTTTCTTGAACATGACAATGAGTTCACTGTACTCAAATGGCCTCCACAGTCACCAGAGCTCAATCCAATAGAGCACCTTTGGGATGTGGTGGAACGGGAGATTGGCATCATGGATGTGCAGCCGACAAATCTGCAGCAACTGTGTGATGCTATCATGTCAATATGGAGCAAAATCTCTGAGGAATATTTCCAGTAGCTTGTTAAATCTCTGACATGAAGGATTAAGGCAGTTCTGAAGGCAAAAGGGGGTCCGACCCGGTACTAGTAAAGTGTACCTAATAAAGTGGCCAGTGAGTGTATATTTTAAACACAAACACATCTCACAACATCACAGCGAACAGAGAAATTGAGCATTCAATTTCTTCTAATTATCAATTAAAACATCACAATTTCGACTTGTTTATTAGGTCATCCTGAGTTGTTCTTTCCCTGAACAAAACATACAAGTGACTTCAAAATGATGGTGAGAGCAGGTCGTCATGCAAAATACAATATACAGTCACAAAATCATTGTAAATGCAGCAGTTGTTAAAAGGCTTTGTTATTGTGTTTATGACTCATTTCTGTGTTTAAAGCAATAGAAGTCTTCACGGACAGAAGAAAAAAGCTGTGTTGAAGCACATGTTGCTGCTTTCACACTCAATCATTTGCTTATGATTCATTTAAGAGCAGGAGAGGGACGGTTCATTAGTAAAGCAAACAGAGGAAGAATCTACTGTCAACACACTGATGGCTGCATGACACACACACACACACACACGCACACCCACTGACGGCAACATTGACATACAGAGACATACACACACACATACAAACACTCATAAACACAATAACATCACACACACACACACACACACACGTGTGTGTATATACATACACACAAACAGTTTTATACATACTGTACACACATTGTTACACACTGTTATAAGCACTCATATTTACACAGTTACATACTATACACAAACACACAGTTCATGCACGCACACACACACACACATACACACTCTCTCACACACACACTCTCTCACACTCATACACACAAGCACAATACACTCTCTCTCTCTGTGACACTCACATCTATCACATTAACCAGCAGTGTTGGGGAAATTACTTAATGTCAATAACTACTAATTGCAAAGGCTTGTATTTAAATTAGTTTTATAATTACGATGTCTAGAAAACTGTTTAATTATTCCTCAAAGAATTTCATTATTTCAACCAATACTACTGAAATCCCTGTAAGTCTCAGCGCAGACAGGCAATAGAAATTAGACTCCCCTAATTCTTCAGCTTTTAGTCTAAAATGGCCTTCAGCTTTATTTACCCATTTATTATTACTTTTTTCTTACAGTTTTATTTTATTTAAATTATGTTTTAAATAAAATACAAATAAGTCAAAATATTTAAATATTTAGTTTATTGTTTTTGTAAACATACACCTGCTAGAAATAAATAACAAGCATGCTTTAGGAAGCTTTATATGAATCAAATCATTAACAAAATTGACTAATTGATGAACTCACTGTTTCTAGAGACAGATAAAGTGCCAATATCTTTAGTTAACAAATAAGAATTATTCTGGAAAATATCTTTACTCTGTACTTTGTAAATCATTACAAAATTAATGTAACACATTATTTAAAAAAACACATTTAGTTATTTTGTAAAATGCTAAATTAATATAAGAAAATACTCTGGAAAACGCATTTAGTTCCTTTTTAAAGAAGTAACACAAAAGTAACAAAACATTACTCAATAAAAACTAGCATTCTTTTAAAACAAAAGTATTGAAACATATTTATAAAAAATAACTAAGTAATGCTAAAAAATAAGTTTTAAAAAATAAGTTTTTAGAGGAATAACACTAGACTAATGTAACACATTACTCAAAAAAAAATAACTAACATGTTTAGTTACTTTTTTAAAATAACACCAAAGTAATGCAACAAAATACTCAGAAAAAACACACTTAGTTTCTTTTAAAAGTAATGCAATATAAAGTTTCAAAATACTCTCCAAGATAAATAACTTAATTTTTTTAAAGTAATGTAAAAGTAATGCAACACTACTCAAAAAATAAGCAACACATTTAGTTACTTTTTAAGCATCTAAAGCAAAAGTAACTTAACAGTAATCTAAAAAAAACTAAAGTGTTTAGTTACTTTTTTAAAGTAATGCAAAATGAATGCAACATTGCTCAAAAAATAACACTTTTAGTTGCTTTTTAAATAAGTAACTCAATTAATGTAACTAATTACTCAAAAAAATAACTAACACAGTTACTGTACAAATAAGTCAGAAGTAATGTAACAAAATACTCCGAAAAAAACTAACAGATCTAGTTACTTTTTCAAAAAGTAATGCAAAGGTGATGTAAAAATAACTAACACACTTATTTTGAAAATAATGCTAAAGTAATGTAACACATTGCTCAAAAAATAACACATGTAGTTAAATTTTAAATGTGTAACAAAAATATAGTAACACATTACTCAGAAATAACTAAAGCATCGTTACTTTTTCCAAAAGTAATGCAAAAGAAATGTAAAAATAACTAACACAGTTTTAAAATAATGCAAAAGTAATGTAACATTAATCAAAATTAACTAAAGCATTGTTACTGTTTCAAAAAATAATGCAAAAGTAATGTAAAATTAACTAACACGCTTCGTTTTTAAAATAATGCAAAAGTAATGTAACATTAATCAAAAGTAACTAAAGCATCGTTACTGTTTCAAAAAATAATGCAAAAGTAATGTAACATTAATCAAAATTAACTAAAGCATTGTTACTGTTTCAAAAAATAATGCAAAAGTAATGTAAAATTAACTAACACGCTTCGTTTTTAAAATAATGCAAAAGTAATGTAACATTAATCAAAAGTAACTAAAGCATCGTTACTGTTTCAAAAAATTAATGTAACAAATTACTTACAAATAACTACACTATTCAGTTACATTTTAAAGTGCACATAGGTTACCCCTTTTTTCATATTTAATATAAGTGTTTTGTGTCTCCAGAATGTGTCTGTAAAGTTTGGGCTCAAAACACCCATCAGAGTATTTGTTATAGCTGTCTGAAGTGTCTGTATTATAACTGGTAAAACCTGGTTGCTGTTTTTTTGTACTGGGCCTTTAAGGCTAGTCCTCCACGCCCACCGTTCCTGCGTGCATGTCAGCAACATGTCTCAGTCGCCGCCCTCGGCTGCGTCAGGAAGCAGATCTCTTGTCGCGTTTGTGAGAAATACTACAGTAAGAACTTTACCCATCAGTATTTGATGCATTTTTTTTGTGAGTTGCAACCATGAGTCACACACAAAGTCGTTACAAAGTTCATGCGCACACACAGCGAGGACACGCGCGCACACACAGCGAGGACACGCACACACCCATAGCGCAGACACACACCAATAGCGCAGACACCCACACACACAGAGAGAGAGAGACAGAGACAGCGCGCACGTTTAGCTTCGCACTCTGTTTGCAAGCATATGTGACATGATACAGGTTAATCCTCACTGCTGTATGAATATCTGTTATGTTAATGAACAAAATAAACCTGGGGATTGACCGGAATTGAAGCGTCTTCCTTTATAATTGTTCTGACACGCGGCTGTGCTGATGAAGTAAAGCTGAAGTGAATTGCTGTAATTCATTACACACATGCTCTGTTTTAAAACATGTTAAACTTGTGAAACTCACTCTTGATCACGTTTGATGAACACACCTTTTATTCCCGGCTGCTTTGCGCTCATCCTCTCTTTATGATATGATTATACACGTGACTACCGGACATGTTAATGCGCATAGCTGTCAATTAATTCAGTGGGCGGGGGGACCGCACTCCTACGTAAAGTTGCGGTCGATCTGAAAACCGCTCCAATTGGTCCACCGTTTTTATATTGTTATATTGGAAAAAAAAAAGCACTGGGTGTGTTTATATCACCCCAATATGACTGTCTATACACTACATCTACACACATGTCTGTCCAAACAGCTTTCAAAGTAGATTTTTCACCATAGGTGTTCTTTAAATGAGTAACAAAAATAATGTAACGCATTACTCAAAAAATAAGTAACACACTGTTACTTTTTAAAATAAAGCAAAAGTAATGTAACATAATAACTGATGCATTTAGGTACTTTTTAATGTAGTAGCACAAAAATAATGTAACACAACTCAAAAATAACTAACGTATTGTTACTTTTTTAAAAGTAATACAAAAGTTATGTAAAGTATTACTCATAATATACTAGTAATGACTAACACACTTAGTTATTTTTAAAAGTAATGCAAAAGTCATTTACCAAAATACTCTCAAAGATGACTAAGTAAAGCATTTAGTTACATTTTAAAGAAGTAACACAAAAGTAACCACTCATTACTCAAACTAGCACTTTTAAAACAACGGAAAGGTAATGTAACATTACTCAAAAATAACCAAGTACAGCATTTAGTTACAATTTAAAGAAGTAACAAAAATAATAACACTGCTCAAAAATAACTAACACGCTTAGTTACTTTTTTAAATAACTCAAAAGTAATGCAACAAATTACTCACAAATAATTTAGTTTAATTAGTTTGTAAAGAAGCAACAAAAGTAATTTAACAGATAACTCAAAATAACTAACACACTTAAATATCCATTTAAAAATAATGCAAAGTTATGTAACAAATTACTTAAAAAAAATAACAAAGTACCGCATTTAGTTACTCTTTAAAAAAGTAACACAAAATTAACAATACATTATTTTGTGTGTGTGCATGCGTGCGCGTTTATGTGTGTGTGCAGTGTTCAGTCAGCTGTGGTGAAGGGATCCGGCAGCGGCAGGTGATCTGCAGACCCGCTGACAGCAGTTCAGCTCCGTGTGACGCAAATAAACCTGAAAATGTGTCCATCTGCAGACTTCAACCCTGCACAGGTGAACACACACCTGACCCCAGATCAACACACACTAATAATCAGACCCCAGATCAACACACACACTAACAACAAATGCTTTATTTTAATCTGTAATTTAAGTATTCAGTTTTGATTTTAGAATCTTTTTACTTGAATATTTTATTAAGTTATTTTAGCAGAAGCATTTATATTATCTGTGTCTAAAATACTGCACCGTGACATCCTGTCTGACAGGACGTGTCTGTTTTTTTTGTCATTTACTTATTGGTTTTTTCTTTCGCAGGAGCGCCGACTCTGCCCACTCCCACTAATGTTTCTCTAGGTAATTCCACCACCGAGGAAGAGAAACTTCCAGAAAACACCCTGGATAAAATGTCCAGTAAGTGACAGTGAAGCAGCTCAATGTTTATTGATATATTTTTATTTCTGCTCACATCAAATACAGAGATGTGGCTCAGTGGTTAGCACTGTGGCCTCACAGCAAGAAGGTCACTGGTTCGAGTCCCGGCTGGGTCAGTTGGCGTTTCTGTGTGGAGTTTGCATGTTCTCCCTGTGTTGGCGTGGGTTTCCTCCGGGTGCTCCGGTTTCCCCCACAGGGACTAAATAGTGTATGAGTGTGTATGGGTGTTTCCCAGTACTGGGTTGCAGCTGCAAGGGAATCCGCTGTGTAAAACATATGCTGGAATAGTTAGCGGTTCATTCCGCTGTGGGGACCCCTGATGAGTAAAGGGACTAAGCCGAAGGAAAATGAATGAATAATTGAATTGGTTCATTCTCAAAAGTTTTTAACAAGTTATTTTCTTAAAAACATATATTTAATTTATTTAATATATTTAAATTAAATCTTTATATTATTGAGTTTATTATCAATTTATTTTTCTCAGCATTTTAGTCATTTTTCTTGAAGTTTCAGTTTTTCTCTTTGCAAAATATTGCCTATTTTTCTCAGAACAGTTATTTTCTCAAAAAGTTTTTAAATTAAATTTTCTGTAATTTTTTTTTACATTTTTAACAGGTTTTTTTGTTAAGCAATGACCTTCTCAGTTTTATGAGTTTGTTTTCCACATTGGTTTGACGTTTTTTCCCTCAGCATTTAATTTAATTAACTTTTTAATATATGTGTTTTATTATTAAAAAAACAGTTCCTTTTTGCTTATAATTGAGTGACTTTATTGTCAACATTTTAAGTAATATTTCTTGAAATAACAAATTTTATGTATTATGTAATTTAAAAAAACAAAAGAATGTTGAATAAATAAATAAATAACTGACCTACATTAATATATGTATTTTATAAAATAATACAATACTTACTTTTTGTCTGTTTTGAGATTTAACGAGTTTATTTTCAACATTCTAGCCAAATTTAACCTAAAAACAACTTTTATTATTTTTGCAAAATAAGAGCTAATATTTTACCATTAAATAAAAAATCTGTGTTTGTGAAAATTACTTTTAAAAGTAATGCATTACTATCATGCGTTATTTTTTAAAAGTGACTACATAGTTTAGTTACTTTTTTTAGTAATTTGTCATGTTTTAAGATGTCATGTCATGTTTTGCTTTTTAAGAAAAGTAATGTTACGATACTTTTGTTACTTTTAAAAAGTAACTAAATGTGTTAGATGTTTTAGTAATGTATTGTGTTACTTTTGTGTTACATTACTCTAAAGAGTAGCTAAATGCATTATGTGGTGATTTTTGAGTAATGTGTTACATTACTGTTGCGTTACTATTAAAAAGTAAATAAATGTGTTAATTTTTATTAATGTTACATTACTTTGCATTACTTTAAAAAGTAACTGCTACTTAATGCATTACTAAAGCAAAAGTAACAAAGCATTACTAAAACTGGTATTTTACTTCTGTTACTTTTAGAAAGTAACTAAATGTGTTAGGGTTTTTAGTGATGTATTACATTACTTACATTAGTTTTGCATTACCTTAAAAAGTAACTAAATGTGAAATACAGCAAAAATTGGATAAATGTGTTAGTTATTTTTGAGCAATATGTTACGTTACCTTTGCGTTACTTAAAAAAGTAAGTGTTACTTAATGCATTAGTAAAGCAAAAGGAACATAACATTACCTAAACAGTAAATAACAGTTTCTTTTTTATATTATCATTGGATTACTTTTAGAAAGTAACAATGTTTGTTGTTGAATAGTTACATTCATTTTCTGTTTCTGAATGTGTTACTTTTTAAGTATTTTTTAAATCAATGTTATTTTACGTTTGCGTGAATAAAAATAAAAAATAAAAAAATAAAAAAAAATAAAAAATAAAAAAAACTTGGTTACATTACAATTAAAGTTTAACAATAGAAACAAAAAAACAGATTAATTGATATATACATTTTATTTCTAAGATCAGTAATATATGTATATATGCTGTAGGAAAATGTAAGAATGATTGAGTTCATTTAACTGTACAAATAGTTCACTTTAAAATGTTCTTTCGAAACAATTATAATACATTTAGTGAAGTTTATTTATAAACTAATTTCGAGAGGATCATGTGCTTATGATTGCTAGCGGCTGGATCCGCATTATCCAATTTTCAATGCACCAATCAGATGACTCCTAAGCTACTACAAATACCCTGGGTTATGTACCAACACTATCTTCGTTTTGAAAAATCCCCCCATCCACCCCTACTCCTCCTTCTTCCTGGAGGGGTGACACTGTGGCCTAGTGGTTAGCACTGTTGCCTCACAGCAAGAATGTCTCTGGTTCCAGGCTTTACCAAACCAGCAGATGTTTCTGTGCGGAGTTTGCATTTCTCCCCGTGCTCACATGGGTTTCCCCCGGGTTCCCCGGTTTCCTCCCACCGTCCAAAAAACATGCAACATAAGTTAATTGACTAATCCAAACCGGCACTATGGACATGCTCCTAGTAAATAGTTATCATTGGTTATTACAGCAGGGGAGTTTTCGAGATCTACCTAAACTCAAACTCCCCTTTCGCCTTACAACGGGAGGGAGCCCCGGGCTTGAGGATCTTATGAGCTCAGGGCTCTCTCCAGGGACAGCATGCCAAACAAGCTTATAATTAATCATCAGCCAAGTGTGAACTCTTGAAACTGTAATATGTCAATAATAATATTTCAACATGTGTGTATGTGTCTGCAGATGAGCCGTGTCTGGGCGATAAGTCGATTTTCTGCCAGATGGAGGTTTTGGCGCGTTATTGCTCCATCCCCGGCTATCAGAAGCTCTGCTGCGAATCCTGCAACCGGAAGATGAGTTTCAGTACGGTTTCTCCAGATCTGCATCCGCCGTTCTCCTGGCTCCCGGACTTCACTTTCCCATCTCTGACTCCCTCCGCTACGGATTCACCACAATATTCGACTTCTTCAAATGTTCACTCTTTAACCGCGGCGCCGGAGAGCCGAACGCAAACCTTCAGTTTCGCGGATTCTCAAAAACACAACACCTCAGACACGAACAGCAGCTCCACACTCACATGAGCACACAAACTGCATTACCCACAATCCTCTGCAAACGGTGCTGTCGGTCTGACGTGTTGTTTTGGACACGCGTGTTTTCGGTGTTATTTTGAGTCTCATTTTTCTACACATTTAACACAGTTTTCAGTAATGTGTTACACTACTTTAAAGTAACTACATGTGTTAGTTACTTTTTAAGAAAAGTAATGTTATGTTACTTTTGTTACTTTTTAAAAGTAACTAAATGTCTTAGAGGTTTTTATTAGAAATGTATTACATTACTATTGTGTTATACATTATGTAAAAAGTAACTAAATGCGTTAGTTATTTTTGAGTAATATGTCATGCTGTGTCCACACCAGATGCGGCACGCATGGATAAATTGTGCGTAAATAGACAGGTGAACATTTTGAGTTTACTCACTTCATTCGCACGTCAAATTCACCTCACAATAGACGTGGATTCGCATCATGGACGGGGCATCTGTCTGCACGGTGACTCTAGCTTCATTGCTAAATGGCTAACATGGATTTTATTGAGAGAGTAGCTGTGTTTCTGTGCTCTAGGAAGGCTGAAAAACTGTATATTCGTTCGGCGCCGTGTCGGAGTCCACTAGATCCTTTCAGAGGTGCAGCCAGCTCTGTGAGTTCATCAACTCCTCCAATAAACTGTACCTGGATGGTGGAAGATTACAGCAGTGCTTCAGACTGAACCGAGCCCAGTTTGATGAGCTGTTGTCCAGTGTCGGCAAGAGGATTTCCCCCTGGGACACCAACAACAGGCACTACGTCATAATCACGCCACTACAAGAGCAAGCTCCTGATTGGTTAACGTAGCACGAATGTCCACTGAAGTTCAGATTTTCCAGCTCGAGCGAAATGTGCGATACGCGAGTGTGTTAAGTGCGTCAGACTCACAAAACGCTCAATGCGTGCCGCTTTATTTGTGCTAAATTCGCTACAGGATGTTTATTTGCGTCTTTGCATTGACTTAACATGTCAATCACTCGCGCTTGATACTTCATGTGTCTGGTGTAAACACAGCATTACGTTTCGCATTACTTTAGACATGCATGTTTTCGTCTGGTGTTATTTTGAGTTGCTGTTGAGGGTCAGTGTTGGGGAAAATTACTTTGAAAAGTAATGCATTACGATCATGCGTTATTTTTAAAAAGTTACTTTTTTTAGTAATGTCATGATACTTTTTAAAAAAGTAACTAAACGTGTTATTTATTTTATGAGTAATGTATATTGTTACTTTTGCGTTACCTTAAAGTTACTACGTGTGTTAGTTGCTTTTTAATAAAAGTAATGTTACGATACTTTTGTTACTTTTAAAAAGTAACTAAATGTGTTAGATGTTTTAGTAATGTATTGCGTTACTTTTGTTACATTACTCTAAAGAGTAGCTAAATGCATTATGTGGTGATTTTTGAGTAATGTGTTACATTACTGTTGCGTTACTATTAAAAAGTAAATAAATGTGTTATTTTTTAATTAATATGTTACGTTACCTTTGCATTACTTTAAAAAGTAACTGCTACTTAATGCATTACTAAAGCAAAAGTAACAAAGCATTACTAAAACTGGTACTTTACTTCTGTTACTTTTAGAAAGTAACTAAATGTGTTAGGGTTTTTAGTGATGTATTACATTACTTACATTAGTTTTGCATTACCTTAAAAAGTAACTAAATGTGAAATACAGCAAAAAGTAACTGAATGTGTTAGTTATTTTTGAGCAATATGTTACTTTACCTTTGCGTTACTTAAAAAAGTAAGTGTTACTTAATGCATTAGTAAAGCAAAAGTAACAAAGCATTACTAAAACAGGTACTTTACTTCTGTTCCTTTAGAAAGTAACTAAATGTGTTAGGGTTTTTAGTGATGTATTACATTACTTACATTAGTTTTGCATTACCTTAAAAAGTAACTAAATGTGAAATACAGCAAAAATTAAATACATGTGTTAGTTATTTTTGAGCAATATGTTACGTTACCTTTGCGTTACTTAAAAAAGTAAGTGTTACTTAATGCATTAGTAAAGCAAAAGTAACATAACATTACCTAAACAGTGAATAACAGTTTATTTTTTATATTATCATTGGATTACTTTTAGAAAGTAATAATGTTTGTTGTTGAATAGTTGCATTCATTTTCTGTTACTGCTTTTCAAACGTAACTGAATATTACTTTTTTAATTAATGTTATTTTACGTTCACTAACTTAACCTGTTAGTTATTTTATGAGTAATGTATTGTTACTTTTGTGTTACCTTAAAGTAACTAAATATATTTGTTTTGGGGTTTTTTTTGTTATGCATTGTTACTTTTGTTACATTATGTGTTAATTATATTTAAGTTATGTGACATTAATTTTGCATTACTTAAAAAAAGTAACTTAATACATTACTAAAGGAAAAGTAACATGATATTACTTAAACAGTTACTTTTGTTACTTTTTAAAAGTAACGTAATGTGTTAGGGTCTTGAGTAATATGTTACATTACTTTTGCATTAATTAAAAAAAGGAACTGTTACTTAATGCGTTAGTAAAACAAATGTAACATAACATTACTAAAACAGTAAATAACGTATCGTTCATTTTTTATATTACATTACGTTACTTTTAGAAAGTCACAATGTTTATTTTTGAATAGTAGTACATTAATTTTCTGTTACTTTTCAAACGTAACTGAATGTATTACTCACGTAATTATACTTTACTTTTGTGTCACTTTAAAAATGAACTAAATATGTTAGTTACCTTTTAAGTAATGTTACTTTACATTTGCGTTATTGCTTTAAAAGTATAATTTAGCTCATTTTAAAGTTTTAGTAATGTGTAGTTATTTTTGCATTACTCTAAAAGTAACAGATTTAGTTACTTTTTAAATGTGTCATTACTTTTTGAAAGGAACTAAATATTTATTGCTAAAGAGTGTAAAAATGTAAAAGTAATTAGAGTTTGCTTTTCATCATTTTGAGGGATGCAGCATCTGTTTTTGTCAAGTAAGATGACTAAATCTTCATATTTAAGTCAACAAAGTAACTAGTGATACTCTTTTGGAAAAGTAACTATTTTAATGTTAGAAATTAGAAAGAAATGTTACTTGAAAAGTTTTACGTAACTCGTGGTACTTGTAATGCATTACCCCCAACACTGCTGACATTTGCTTTGTGACTGATGTAGTTTTGTGGTTGAAAATAATGCATTTCTGCAGTTTAACATTCATGCAATGAGCATTTCATGTTATTTACTAGTGTTTCAGTACTTGATCTCTTTTGCTGCATCTTCATTCATTTGAAGATTTAATGTGAAAATATGTTTATGATTACAATGTTTGGTGCCATGACAATTAATTAATTGCAGACAATATGATTTATATATTTCAGTATATTACAGAGGATGGATAAACATACTAAAATAAAGCTAAATTATGTCTGTTGAGGTGCTAAAATCGAATCAGATATTAAAATGACAATTTCTATACAAATATTTAAACAAAAAAAGCAATGCAATGTAAATAGTAACTGAAAATATGAACCAAAATCAATGTAAACACTAACTAACATTGAAACAGTTGTAAAATATCTGTGGATTGTTCTATTTCGTGCATAGCTTTTAAATGTATTTCATGCATATTTTCATATATTCCTCAATTTTCTGCAGCAGAACTCCACAAAACTACTGAAGTGTTAGACAGTAAATGTTGTTGTATTTTTCTGAGTGTTGATCTGATGTTAACAAACCAACCTGTGAAACAACATCCACCACCTCTAATGCAGCACCTGCAGCTCGTCGTCTGGATTTCTTTATTTTATTTTTGAACGTTCGCACTTGTATTGGTTTTATTTTGTTTTCTGTGTGTGTGTGTGTGTATATATTGTAAATAGTTGCAGGTTTTCAGAAAGGTGCCGTCTCTCATGTGGTTTAACCTCATTTCTTTATTGTATAGTACTTGTATATACGTGAATGAGAGCTTTAAGTGTTAATATTTATTAAAATTTTAAGTTGTAGGATGATGAAATACATGAAAATATACACGTTGAAAAAAAGTTTTTATTTTCTTTTATAGATGTGGCAGATTTTGCTACTTGTTTATGCATTAAGTGAAAAAAACACACTGAACATTTTCAGGTTTTAAAAAGATAAATATATATATATTTGCAACTGTAACATCATGCAAAAAAAAAAGATCCTTTCTGTTGCGGACATGAAACATTTTGAAATGTTTATTAAGAGGGCATTATTGCATTTTCCAGATCTGTACATGTTAATAAAACAAATATCAATGAAATTGTGATGCATTTTTAAAAACTGAGTTCATTCCTTTAATGTTGCACAACCCTGATTTTGACATCTGGAGTTAAAACACGTGGATAATAGGCCGTTAATCAAGTTGCTGCATTGATTTTTGCATCAATTTTATTTTTCTAAAGTGCATCTGTAATATTAGAGTCGCTCAATAATTAGAGTACATTTTACCATTCTTGGAGTTAACATTAATAAAATCAGAGTTGACATTGATGGTAACACAGTTGACATTAATGGTTACAGAGTTGACATTAATGGTTACAGAGTTGACATTGATGGTTACAGAGTTGACATTAATGGTTACAGAGTTGACATTGATGGTAACAGAGTTGACATTAATGGTTACAGAGTTGACATTGATGGTTACAGAGATGACATTGATGGTAACATATTTGACGTTGGGGGTGGACAGTTGGCATTGAGAGAATCAGATTTGACTGATGGTAATCGAGTTGACATTGATGGTAACATATTTGACATTAATGGTAGACAGTTGACATTGACAGAATCAGAGTTGACATTGATGGTAACAGAGTTGACATTAATGGTAGACAGTTGACATTGACGTAACAACGTTGACATTGATGGTAACAGAGTTGACACTGACGGTTACAGAATTAACATTGATGGTAACAGAGTTGACATTGATGGTAACAGAGTTGACACTGATGGTAACAGGTGACATTAACGTAAAAAAGTTGGCAGTGACATGACAATGTTAACATTAATGATTACAGAGTTGACATTGATGGTAGACAGTTGACATTGACAGAATCAGAGTTGACATTGATGGTAACAGAGTTGACATTAATGGTTACAGAGTTGACAGTGATGGTAACATATATGACATTGATGGTAGACAGTTGACATTGACATAACAACGTTGACATTGATGGTAACAGATTTGACATTGACCTAAAAAAGTTGGCAGTGACATGACAATGTTGACATAGACGGTAACAGAGTTGACATTAATAGTTATACAGTTATCATTGACAGAATCAGATTTGACATTGATGGTAACCGAGTTGACATTGATGGTAGACAGTTGACATTGACGTAACAACGTTGACATTGATGGTAACAGAAATGACACTGACGGTTAAAGAATTAACATTGACGGTAACAGAGTTGACATTGATGGTAACAGAGTTGACATTGATGGTTACAGAGTTGACACTGACGGTTAAAGAATTAACATTGATGGTAACAGAGTTGACATTGATGGTTACAGAGTTGACACTGACGGTTAAAGAATTAACATTGATGGTAACAGAGTTGACATTGATGGTAACAGAGTTGACACTTACGGTTACAGAATTAATATTGATGGTAACAGAGTTGACACTGACGGTTAAAGAATTAACATTGATGGTAACAGAGTTGACATTGATGGTAACAGAGTTGACACTTACGGTTACAGAATTAATATTGATGGTAACAGAGTTGACACTGACGGTTAAAGAATTAACATTGATGGTAACAGAGTTGACACTTATGGTTACAGAATTAATATTGATGGTAACAGAGTTGACACTGACGGTTAAAGAATTAACATTGATGGTAACAGAGTTGACACGGTTACAGAATTAACATTGATGGTAACAGAGTTGACATTGATGGTAACAGAGTTGACACTGACGGTTAAAGAATTAACATTGATGGTAACAGTTGACATTAATGGTAACAGAGTTGACACTGATGTTTAAAGAATTAACATTGATGGTAACAGAGTTGACACTGATGGTTAAAGAATTAACATTGATGGTAACAGAGTTGACACTGACGGTTAAAGAATTAACATTGATGGTAACAGTTGACATTGATGGTTAAAGAATTAACATTGATGGTAACAGAGTTGACACTTACGGTTACAGAATTAACATTGATGGTAACAGAGTTGACACGGTTACAGAATTAACATTGATGGTAACAGAGTTGACATTGATGGTAACAGAGTTGACACTGATGGTTAAAGAATTAACATTGATGGTAACAGTTGACACTGACGGTTAAAGAATTAACATTGATGGTAACAGAGTTGACATTGATGGTAACAGAGTTGACATTGACGTAAAAAAGTTGGCAGTGACACGACAATGTTAACATTGATGTAACAATGTTGGCATAGACAGTAACAGAGTTGGCATTGATGGTTATACAGTTAACATTGACAGAACCAGATTTGACATTGATGGTAACAGAGTTGACATTGATGGTAACAGAGTTGACACGGTTACAGAATTAACATTGATGGTAACAGAGTTGACACGGTTACAGAATTAACATTGATGGTAACAGAGTTGACACTTACGGTTACAGAATTAACATTGATGGTAACAGAGTTGACATTGATGGTAACAGAGTTGACACGGTTACAGAATTAACATTGATGGTAACAGAGTTGACATTGATGGTTACAGAGTTGACACGGTTACAGAATTAACATTGATGGTAACAGAGTTGACACTTACGGTTACAGAATTAACATTGATGGTAACAGAGTTGACACTGACGGTTAAAGAATTAACATTGATGGTAACAGAGTTGACATTGATGGTAACAGAGTTGACACGGTTACAGAATTAACATTGATGGTAACAGAGTTGACATTGATGGTAACAGAGTTGACACTTACGGTTACATAATTAACATTGATGGTAACAGAGTTGACACTGATGGTTAAAGAATTAACATTGATGGTAACAGAGTTGACATTGATGGTTAAAGAATTAACATTGATGGTAACAGAGTTGACATTGATGGTAACAGAGTTGACACTTACGGTTACAGAATTAACATTGATGGTAACAGAGTTGACACTGATGGTTAAAGAATTAACATTGACGGTAACAGAGTTGACATTGACGGTTAAAGAATTAACATTGATGGTAACAGAGTTGACACTGATGGTTAAAGAATTAACATTGACGGTAACAGAGTTGACATTGACGGTTAAAGAATTAACATTGATGGTAACAGAGTTGACACTGACGGTTAAAGAATTAACATTGATGGTTAAAGAATTAACATTGATGGTAACAGAGTTGACATTGACGGTTAAAGAATTAACATTGATGGTTAAAGAATTAACATTGATGGTAACAGAGTTGACATTGACGGTTAAAGAATTAACATTGACGGTAACAGAGTTGACATTGACGGTTAAAGAATTAACATTGACGGTAACAGAGTTGACATTGACGGTTAAAGAATTAACATTGATGGTAACAGAGTTGACATTGACGGTTAAAGAATAAACATTGACGGTAACAGAGTTGACATTGACGGTTAAAGAATTAACATTGACGGTAACAGAGTTGACATTGACGGTTAAAGAATTAACATTGATGGTAACAGAGTTGACACTGATGGTTAAAGAATTAACATTGACGGTAACAGAGTTGACATTGACGGTTAAAGAATTAACATTGATGGTAACAGAGTTGACACTGACGGTTAAAGAATTAACATTGATGGTTAAAGAATTAACATTGATGGTAACAGAGTTGACATTGACGGTTAAAGAATAAACATTGATGGTAACAGAGTTGACACTGACGGTTAAAGAATTAACATTGATGGTTAAAGAATTAACATTGATGGTAACAGAGTTGACACTGACGGTTAAAGAATAAACATTGATGGTAACAGAGTTGACACTGACGGTTAAAGAATTAACACTGACGGTTAAAGAATTAACATTGATGGTTAAAGAATTAACATTGATGGTAACAGAGTTGACACTGACGGTTAAAGAATTAACACTGACGGTTAAAGAATTAACATTGATGGTAACAGTTGACACTGACGGTTAAAGAATTAACATTGATGGTAACAGAGTTGACATTGACGTAAAAAAGTTGGCAGTGACACGACAATGTTAACATTGATGTAACAATGTTGGCATAGACAGTAACAGAGTTGGCATTGATGGTTATACAGTTAACATTGACAGAACCAGATTTGACATTGATGGTAACAGAGTTGACATTGATGGTTACAGAGTTGACACGGTTACAGAATTAACATTGATGGTAACAGAGTTGACACGGTTACAGAATTAACATTGATGGTAACACAGTTGACATTGACGGTAACAGAGTTGACATTGATGGTTAAAGAATTAACATTGATGGTAACAGAGTTGACATTGATGGTAACAGAGTTGACATTGACGGTTAAAGAATTAACATTGATGGTAACAGAGTTGACACGGTTACAGAATTAACATTGATGGTAACACAGTTGACATTGATGGTAACAGAGTTGACACTTACGGTTACAGAATTAATATTGATGGTAACAGAGTTGACACTGACGGTTAAAGAATTAACATTGATGGTAACAGAGTTGACACTGATGGTTAAAGAATTAACATTGATGGTAACAGAGTTGACACTGACGGTTAAAGAATTAACATTGATGGTAACAGAGTTGACACTGACGGTTAAAGAATTAACATTGATGGTTAAAGAATTAACATTGATGGTAACAGAGTTGACACTGACGGTTAAAGAATTAACATTGATGGTAACAGAGTTGACACTGACGGTTAAAGAATTAACATTGATGGTTAAAGAATTAACATTGATGGTTAAAGAATTAACATTGATGGTAACAGAGTTGACACTGACGGTTAAAGAATTAACACTGATGGTTAAAGAATTAACATTGACGGTTAAAGAATAAACATTGATGGTAACAGAGTTGACATTGATGGTTAAAGAATAAACATTGATGGTAACAGAGTTGACATTGATGGTTAAAGAATAAACATTGATGGTAACAGAGTTGACACTGACGGTTAAAGAATTAACATTGATGGTAACAGAGTTGACATTGATGGTTAAAGAATTAACATTGATGGTAACAGAGTTGACACTGACGGTTAAAGAATTAACATTGATGGTAACAGAGTTGACATTGATGGTAACAGAGTTGACATTGACGGTTAAAGAATTAACATTGATGGTAACAGAGTTGACATTGATGGTAACAGAGTTGACATTGACGGTTAAAGAATTAACACTGATGGTAACAGAGTTGACATTGATGGTTAAAGAATTAACTTTGATGGTAACAGAGTTGACATTGATGGTAACAGAGTTGACATTGATGGTTAAAGAATTAACATTGATGGTAACAGAGTTGACATTGATGGTAACAGAGTTGACATTGACGGTTAAAGAATTAACACTGATGGTAACAGAGTTGACATTGATGGTAACAGAGTTGACATTGACGGTTAAAGAATTAACATTGATGGTAACAGAGTTGACATTGACGGTTAAAGAATTAACATTGATGGTAACAGAGTTGACATTGATGGTAACAGAGTTGACATTGACGGTTAAAGAATTAACATTGATGGTAACAGAGTTGACATTGACGGTTAAAGAATTAACATTGATGGTAACAGAGTTGACATTGATGGTAACAGAGTTGACACTGATGGTAACAGAGTTGACATTGACGGTTAAAGAATTAACATTGATGGTAACAGAGTTGACATTGACGGTTAAAGAATTAACATTGATGGTAACAGAGTTGACATTGATGGTAACAGAGTTGACATTGACGTAAAAAAGTTGGCAGTGACACGACAATGTTAACATTGATGTAACAATGTTGGCATAGACAGTAACAGAGTTGGCATTGATGGTAGACAGTTAACATTGACAGAATCAGATTTGACATTGATGGTAACAGAGTTGACATTAATAATTATAGAGTTGACATTAATGATTGCTAGCGTGTTCCTTTAGTGATATCGCTTCGACTCACGCTGAAAATGGCGGACGTGAATCAACAAACTGAGGATATGATGACGCGCCTGTCAATCAATATTGGTGGGCGGGGGGAGCGCTCTCCTACGTAAAGTTGCGGTCGATCTGAAAACAGCTCCGATTGGTCCACCTTTTTTATGTTGTTAAATTGAAAAAAAAGCACTGGGTGTGTTTATATCAGCCCAATATGACGGTCTATACACCATACATGCACATATGTCTGTCCAAACAGCTTGAAAAGGAGATTTTTTACCATAGGTGCACTTTAAAGTGTGATTCAGGAGGAGGGGACAGTAAAAGAAACAGGTATAGTGGAGGTCTTTAAAGTTAATATTTAGGATAAAATGTCCCTAAATACAAATACAAACATGACTGTTATTATTCTTCAGAGATAACTTGATTTATTGTGTGTTATTATTCAAAATGCTTTTATTAAAGATTATAAAACAGTAGAAGGTTATCTTAGAGATGCATCATTCTAAAATCTTCACATGTTTATTCAAAGATGTTGAATAGTTAAACAACTGTAGACCCCTTTCCTATTAAAAGATTGACTGAATTATTGTAAGAAGCTTCTGAAGAGACATATTTTTAGCAAAGCATTTCATTTATGATTATTATCACTGTCACTTTTATGCATTGTGTAATCTTCTGCTTATTTATTGATTATTGAAGTCTGACATTTGACCTGTTACTGGGATTTCATGCAAGCTTTAATTCTGTCTTGGGTTGCATGTTTTTATTTGTTGTAGCGCTTTAAGTTCAAGCAAAGTGCATCATAAACGAAATCTATTATTAAGTTGAACTTAACAAACAGCCTTGAATGACATGAACTACATTGCTGTGAATTGGGATCAAATTAAAGTGCAACAACCTGAGCTCTTAGGACACGTCAGACTTGATTATATTGTGTCTCTGAAGCATGTCTAAGGTCTTGTCAGCATGTTGAATGAAGTCTTTGTCCTCTTCTAATACTCCTCTAAATGCCATTCTGATCATTTGCAGAGACTATTAGAGGTAAAAGTTCAGTGGAGAATCTCTCTTTATTAGACCCACTCGCCTCTTTTGAGTCGGGAAATCCACAGTGGATTCACACTGAGTCTGTCAGGTGGAGGTTTAGAGATTAATGGCCATCTACATGCAGTCAGACCAGATACATTATAATCGTCTGGATCTGTCCCGGCTGAAGGGTAAAGAGATTCTTCACCTTAAAATCATTGGCTTGTTGTTGAATGTGTAGGCTGCTGTTTGTCCTCTAAATGATGTTTCTGTAATGTTTCATATTTTGGGGGCCTGTCTATCAACCAAGGACATGCAGCTTTAATGCAGGATTGTGCCAAATTTATTGTGTGTGCGTCACAGAATACAAGATCCAAACTTGCAGTTCTGAGATAGTCTTTATCACAAGATGGCAAGGAAACAATTCTGAGTTACTATCTTTTTTTTTTTTTGTTTGCTTATTTTGATCTGTTTCTCCATGAGATTTCATAAAAAAAAATAACATTCTGAGATGTAAACTCAGATTTCCATTGTGAAAAAAACTGTGAAATGGGACTCAGACTTGCAGAGATTTAAACTTAGAACTCCCAGGGAAAAAAAGAAATTGGCTGAGATGTAAACAATTGAATGGTAAAAACAAAAACAAAAAAATCTGAGATGTAATCTTGAATTCCATAGTAAATAAAAATCTAAGAGGTAAACTCAGAAATCCATGGTCAAAAAGAATCAGAGATCCATTGCAAAAGAAATAGAATTCATGGAACTCAGAATTCCAAGGTAAAAGTAAGACTGAAGTCTAAAATGTAAACTCAAAATTCCAAAGTTAAAATAAAAATTAGTTGTAAACATAATTGCATGGGGAAGAAAAATTTTGAGACGTAACCTTGAATTCCATTAAACAAATCAGAGGTAAACCTCAGAATTCCATAGTAAAAAAACTGAGATTTAACCTCAAATTCTATAGTAAAAATGTTCCGAGACGTAAAGTCAGAATTTCATAGTTAAAAAAAAAAAAAAATCTTAGATGAAACTTAAAAAAAAAAAAAAAGAATTCATAGTTTTAAACAGAAGTCCATGGAAAAATTGAGATCGAAAATTAGAGATGTAAATTCAGAATTCCGTGAAAAAAAAACTGAGATGTAAACAGAATTTCCTGGTCAAAAAAGAGAAAAGAAATCCGAGATGTAACCTTGAATTGCATAGTAAAAAAAATCTGGGATGTTAACTCAGAATTCCATGGTAAAAAGTAAGACTGAAGTCTAAGATGTAAACTCAAAATTCCAAAGTTAAAATAAAAATTAGTTGTAAACTCAGAATTGCATGGGGAAGAAAAATTTTGAGACGTAACCTTCAATTCCATAAAAAAAATCTGAGGTAAACCTCAGAATTGTAACCTTGAATTCCATAGTAAAAATATTCCGAGACTTCCATAGTAAATTCCATAGTAAAGAAGTCTGAAATCCAATATGTAAATTCAGAACTCCATTGCCAAAACAAAAATTGAATTCTAAAATGTAAATTCTGAATTCCATGTTAACATCTAAACAGAATTAAATGGTAAAAAAGAAAAAAGATTTCCGAGATGCAACCTTGAATTCCATAGTTAAAAAAAACCCTAAGAGGTAAACTCAGAATTCCATTAGCAAAAACAAAAAACCTTTTAGGAATTAGGATGTAACCTTAAATTGTATAGTAAAAATAATCTGAGATGTAAACTCTTTAGAATTTATAGTTTTAAACTCAAAATTCCCAAGATGTAAACTCAGAATTCTGTTGCAAAAATAATTATTCTAAGATGCAAATTCTGAATTCCATGAAAAAAATATTAATAAAATCAGATTTTTAACTTCCATGGTAAAAAAATGCTGTGATGTAAACAACAACAACAACAACAACAACAACAAAAACCCTGAAAAGTAACTCAGACTTGCATGGTATTTACAAAAACTAATTGTAAATGCAGAGATCTAAACTTAGAATTCCAAGTTAAAAATAAATGCTGAGATGTAAACAGAAATGCAATATAATTGCAAAAATAATAAGATTGAAAAATAATAATAATCGAGATTTAACCTCAAATTCCATATTAAAAATATTTTGAGATGCAAATGCAGAATTCCATGATTTAAAAGAGAAATCTGAGATGGAAACATTTAAAAAACAAAAGCTGAAATGCAAATAAGAATTCAGAGGAGAGTCAGAATTGCAGGACGTAAATTCAGAAATGTATAAGATTAAACCTCATAACTCTTAGTGCAAGAACTAAAGAGTAAGCTGAATTATATAAACTGATGGAAAGACAAAACTGAAAACTGAACTGTTGTCTTTTTTCCTTCAGACAAAATGCTATGATGGACATGAAGCAGAAAGACAAACTAGACTGAAAGTGCTGTGAAACATCTCTTTATTGCCATTTCAGAAGGTCAGATCGATTTCACGAGTGGCTGAATTTCTGCTGTCTTCCTTGAGTTTCCTCGTTTCCCTTCAGACACTCCATGATGTCAAAACCACACAAAAAACACATCAAAGATAATAAATAAATCCATCTGATGTCATAGTCTTGACGTCCTTATGACCACCAAAACAACAACAAATAATATTATATTATATTATTATATATATTATATATAGTATTATATAATTAGTATCATAGTGTAATATAATTAGTGCTGGGCAAAGAATCACATCAAAAATAAACGTTTGTTTTGACAATTTGTGTGTGTGTGTGCGTGCGTGTGTGCGTGCGTGCGTGCGTGCGTGCGTGCGTGCGTGTGTGTGTGTGTATATTTGTTATGCATATAAAAATAAAATGTAAATATTAATGCAAATAAGTCATGCGAGTATCACATATACATAATAAATATAAATAATACAGACACACATATCTTATGTCAAATAAAAACTTTACATTTAATCATGATTAATCTCTAAATATAACTTGAATTCATCTGAAAGCTTCAGTTACAAATGCACCCTAAACTGCATGGAAATGACCTCGATGTTATTAAAAAATAAAATTAAACCCATGACTGTCCTATAATCGACTTTTGACATGTTTTTTTTTTATGCCAGTGTCAGATTTTAACGTCACTGTGTGTATGGATGTGTATATATTTATATTTATCTGTGTATATTTGTTGTGTATTTTTCCTAACTCTTGTGTTGTGTGTATTGTGCTTCATGTATTTGCGCACTATATTTGAGTACCCAACATTAATGTTGTTTTTAATATTTGCTCATGCTTGTGAAGCACTTTGTCCAAATATCCAAATAAAAAAATATATTATTTATTATTATTAATAGGGTGGCGTGGTGGCACAGTGTGTAGCTCTGGTTCGAGTCCGGCTGGGTCAGTTGGTGTTTCTGTGTGGAGTTTGCATGTTCTCCCCATGTTGGCGTAGGTTTCCCCCACAGTCCAAACACATGTGCTATAGGGGAATTGATCAACTAAATTGGTCGTAGTGTGTGTGTGTGTGTGTGAGAATGAGTGTGTATAGGTGTTTCCCAGTACTGGGTAACAGCTGGAAGGGCATTCGCTGTGTGAAACATGTTGTATAAGTTGGCAGTTCATTCCACTGTGGTGACCCCTGATGAATAAAGGGACTAAGCCGAAAAGAAAATGAATGAATGATTATTATTATTAATACATTTCTTAAACCCATCATTGCTCTTTATATGTGTGGGTTGGATGGTCCTCTCTACCTACTGACTATTCATTACCAAATTTTTATTTACAAGACCATTCTTGGATTAATTCCAGCATAACTGCGTGTGTGTTTTGGATATTTATATAATAATTATTATTATTTTAAACTATATTTGAACTATTATTATGTTAATTAAATTTAATAAACATTGATTATAAAATAACACATTTAATAGTGACATATTAACAATTATAATGCATATTGTCACACATAATATAGCTATACAATAGAGTATACAGTAATACATATCATAGCTACATGCATATATATATATATAGCTATTTAACTCTATATATATATATATATATATATATATATATATATATATATATATATATATATATATATATATATAAACTATATATAATATTGTTAATTTAATTGTATTTTGCATTGATTAATCTTGATATGTTGCCTGTTTCTGTTAGTACAGATAGTTCTTTTACATTTTAACCACATATTTTTACCTCCCATTAAATAGTTTATTTATTAATTTTCTTTTCGGCTTAGTCCCTTTATTAATCAAGGGTCGCCACAGTGGAATGAACCGGCAACTTATCCAGCATATGTTTTAAGCAGCGGATGCCCTTCCAGCTGCAACCCATCACTGGGAAACATCCATACACTCTCATTCACACACACATACACTATGGACAATTTAGCCTTCCCAATTCCTCTATAGCGCATGTGTTTGGACTGTGGGGGAAACCGGAGCACCCGGAGGAGATCATGCAAACTCAGAAACACCAACAGACCAGCGACCTTCTTGCTGTGAGGCGAACGTGCTACCCACTGCGCCACCATGCAGCCTAAATAGCTTGTATTCTTGCTTTAATTTTATATTGCAAACATCTACTACATAATTTAGATTCTTATTGTGATTCTTATTGTTATAGCTGTTATTATGTTAAGGTCACGAGTGGTTGTGTCAGCATGTCACTGCATATACTGTGTATGACTCTGTGTGTCCAGTAAAACTGAGTTTGATGTTTTGTGTTTGTTCATCCAGGACACTCTTGAAAGATAAATGACAAATCTCAAGAGGATTTCCTTGTCAAATAAAGCCTGAAATTAAACAAAACCAATGAGATAGGTGTTATTTCTGACATCGAGGCAGTCAATTGACATCAAATGGACAGTTTTAATGTGTTTTTTTTATGTGGTTTCTGGGTAGAGGCTCTGCACTGAGGTGTCTGTTGCATGTGTGTGTGTGTGTTTTCCTATATCATTGATTGTGTCAGTGTGCTCTGAAGCTTCATCTGCTGTTGTTTTGGGTCAGCCGGCGACGCAGGTGTTTAGTAAAGTCCACCTGTGCTCGAGGAAGAGCTTTGTTCACCAGAGACTGTGGAAGCCACCCCTGAGAACACAAAACACCTTCAGATATGCACCAACACAACACTGTTAATGCACTGCACTACAATGCAGTTTCATGCAGTTTTTGTCTTGTTTCTAGGCCAAATATCTACAAACTCTTAAATCAAGAAGCATTTTCTAGACAAGCAGAATATATAGTTTGTTTTTTAGCTTATTTAAATAGCACATTTTTATAGCACGTTGCCCAAAGCGCTGAACACAATCAATACTAAACTAAAATAAAACATCACATACATAACAAACATAAGACAAACCCCTCAACAATTAAAAAAGGCTCAAATGCTGAAGAACAAAGATGGAGTTTCAAAGGCTTTTTAAAAACAGATAGTGTTGGAGCGTGTCTGATGAGGGGTGGAAGCCCGTTTCAGAGTTTTGGTGAGATAACAGCAAAAGCCCGATCCCCACTTCGCTTACACCGGGACCTTGGTATAGAAAGAATAAACTGATCAGAAGACCTTACAGTGACCTACCAGGGTTGTATAAATGTAGGACAGGGGTCACCAATCTCGGTCCTGGAGGGCCGGTGTCCCTGCAGGATTTAGCTCCAACTTGACTCAACACACCTGCCTGGATGTTTCTAGTATACCTAGGAAGACCTTGATTAGCTTGTTCAGGTGCGTTTGATTAGGGTTGGGGCCAAAATCTGCAGGACACCGGCCCTCCAGGAACAAGTTTGGTGATCACTGATGTAGGAGGTCTGATAAGTAAGGTGGTGCCAGATCATTTAAGGATTTAAAAACACTAATTAATAGTTTAAGATCAATCCGTGACCTGACAGGCAGCCAGCCCAGAGAGGAAGGAACTGGGGATATGTGCTCATACTGGTCCCTGTCAGAAGTCTCGCAGCTGCATTTTGTACTAATTGCAATCTATTTAGGGCATTTTGACTAATACCCAGATAAAGAGACCTGTAATAGTCAAGTCTTCCCAAAATAAAAGCATGGATCACCTTCTCAAGGTCATTAAACGAGAGCAATGACTTCACTTTTGCCACAAGTCGTGGATGGTAAAAACTGGATTTAACGACTGAATTGACTTGTTTGTTTCAGATCACTGTTGAAATGAGACCCAAGGTTTCTAACAACAGCTTTTTGAGAAGTTAATAGCTCACCAAAACCTGATGAATGCAGAGGGGTAGCATCGCCAAACCAGACCAGCTCAGTTTTTTCTTCATTGAAATTTGAAATATTTGACGACAGCCAGGACTTAACCTCGATTAGACGGGAGTCAAGCCCATTTTTATAGTCTTGTTTACAGAAATAATGACTCAAAATTACATGAGCTTTTCTTTAAAATAATCTGCCCGTGGAGGAACCGGAATAAAGTTAATTTCAAAGTGAAAACCAGATTATGTGTGTGTGTCCAACACAATCTCACGGCAATTCGTAACTTTTTGACTTATTAGTACGATTTAGTACGATTTGCTAATCCAGCAATGACGGTCGGGTTTAGGGGTGGGGTTAGGTGCCACGCCTCCTTTTTAAAATCGTACAATTTTGTACGACTGAACTTGTAGGAATTGGTACGAATTAGCCACTAAACTGACAAAACGTAAAATACTTACGTTTCCTCGTGAGATCAGGCTGGTGTGTCAGTTTATGAGGTGTAATAATGGTTTAATCACTAGATGGTCAATATTGAGCTTTAAAAAACCAACTAAATGTGTTCAGCCTTCATGAAAACAGAAAAAGATTACTCTTATTTGTTCTAATGTTGAAATCATCTTAGTACAGTCATCAAATTTCAACATAATCTTTTTTTCCTGCTGTTAAATTGGTGCGCAGGTGACTCGCATGTCAACAGGACGGTTAGTTAAACAGTGGATTAAAAGAAAAGCTCCTCTGATGTTGAGTATTGAGAGTGAATTTTGGGGGAATGTCATGTTTTGTACCTTGACGTCCATGTTGAGCAGCCAGATGAAGCGGCTGCGGTGCGGAGCGTCCTGAAGAGGCTGCAGGATGATGCAGGTGGGTCCATCTTCAGCCCTACACACACACACACACACACACACACATTTATAGACTCAATCACTGCAGATTATGTTCAATTATAGACAGAGTTCAGCACAAATTAAATTCAGTCCCGTTTCATCGACCAGAACCTGTGTGTGTGTGTTAATACATCTCACCCTGTTCACCTGTGTGTTTTGGCTTAAAAACCTAATTGGCACGAGGCTGAAGGGAGAAAATGATCATTGATTTTTGGGAAAGGCTGTCCTTTATCTTGGATAAATCCCTGATAACGCACTAAATTGCTGGATTTGAGCAATGTACAAAAAAAAAGTCCAAAAATAATCAATTATTGTACAGTAAAACATTTCGTCACCTGAGAATTCTAAGGTTTTATCTGACATTTTAGTCAAAATAGAGTTATTAAATATTTAGCACAGCCTTGTATGCTTAATTTGAACAACAAAAAATATGTTCATCCTAAAACATTAAATAAAGGTTATAAAAAGCCACAAAAACACTTTCTCAAACATCAACATTTTTTTTATTAAATTAATAAGCAGACTGATTGTATTTGTTGAAAAGTAACGCTTTAATGAATGATCTGCCAGATAGAACCTTATAATCCCTCGAGGAAAAGACTTTTAGAATGAGAAGCTTCTCTCTGTATTTGCCCGGTTTATTTTACCCCAATTTGCAAACTGAAGAGAATTTTGATAATGTACATTTAGAGCACATTTAGGGTCTCTGTCATGTTAATGTATGAAAGAGAACTGTTACACACATATTGTTTGCTATATGGAATGCAAAATCTTTGAAGCTCAATATCTCCAAATCATTTAAAACGCAGACAGAACCTTAAAATTCCAAGGCGACGATTTGTGGTTTTGAACCATTAATAGTAAAGTAAACGTATAGCGTACAGTACACACATAAGTAAAGCAGCTACTTGAACGAATCTGTTGTGGTGTTCTACAGTTGCTATGGTAACAGCAACTATAATAATTAATCTGTTTTAGTGATTCTATAGTTGCTATGGTAACACAACTACTGTAATTGATCTGCTGTGGTGATTCTGCAGTTGCTATGGTAACACAACAACTACAGTAATTGATCTGCTGTGGTTATTCTGCAGTTGCTATGGTAACACAACAACTACAGTAACTGATCTGCTGTGGTGATTCTATAGTTGCTATGGTAACACAACAAATACAGTAACTGATCTGCTGTGGTGATTCTACAGTTGCTACGGTAACACAACAACTACAGTAATTGATCTGCTGTGGTGATTCTGCAGTTGCTATGGTAACACAACTACTATAGTAACTGATCTGCTGTGGTGATTCTGCAGTTGCTATGGTAACACAACAACTACAGTAACTGATCTGCTGTGGTGATTCTGCAGTTGCTATGGTAACACAACAACTACAGTAACTGATCTGCTGTGGGGATTCTGCAGTTGCTATGGTAACACAACAACTACAGTAACTGATCTGCTGTGGGGATTCTGCAGTTGCTATGGTGACACAACAACTACAGTAACTGATCTGCTGTGGTGATTCTGCAGTTGCTATGGTAACACAACAACTATAGTAATGTAAACAAATGACTGATTACTGTAGTTTTCTACAGCTATAGGTTTTGTTATACTACAATACACCACAGTTTACTGTAGTAAAAAGTAAAGTATACTACACTGTTAATACTGTATTAAAGTATACACTGTTTACCTGACGAAGCCCGGCTGAGGCGGCAGAGACTCGAACCGTGTTGCAGCTCCACCCAGATAAACACATGATTCGCTCTTGGACGAATGTCTGACGCTCAGGAAATCCCGCTGGCCAATCAGGTTCCCCGCAGTTTCCGCTGACACTTCGTGTGTTATCATGGTGTTTCCCCCCACGTGTTTCAGAACCTGCGACATGTGTTTAGAAGATCATATTTACAGGATCATTTGGGAGTTTTTGAGTTGACAACATGTCAGAGAGGAACCATATCAGGTGGAAAAGAGCACAGTAGATTATTATTTACTTTTAATACAACAAAATATTTTCTCATGCTGTTACAAATGCTGGTGTCACTTTATTTTGATAGTCCGTTTGTAGAATTTAATTTACATTGCATCTAAATGGCAACCATTTCTCAGTAGATTATAAGCAGACTGTTAGGTTGGGGTTAGGGTTAGTGTAAGTTTATATGTACTTGCATAGTTTCTTATAGTCAGTTAAATGTCTGTTGAAGGAGCAGAATCAGCAGATATTCAGCAGACAGTCTACTAATATTTAGAATAAAGTGTTACCCAAATGTTTACTTACAATTGCACTGTGTAACATAAGCAACACGTCATGTAATCACTATATCAATATATAATATCCAAATTCAATATATACAGAGTTGAAGTCAAAATTATTCACCCTCCTGTTTTAAAAATATGTTTTCTTAATGGAGAGAATATAAAAAAAAAATAGATAGATGACTAAATAATCTGCCAATGGGGTGAGAAACATAGGCTGATACGTTTATTCATATAGCACATTTCATACACAATGGTAATTCAAAGTGCTTTACATAAACATAAATAAAAATGAGAAAATCAAAAAATTATTACAAAACAGATTGTTTTCCAGTGATGGGTTGCAGCTAGAAGGGCATACGCTGTGTAAAACATATGCTGGATAAGTTGGCGGTTCATTCCACTGTGGTGACCCCTGATTAATAAAGGGACTAAGCCAAAAAGAAAATGAATCAATGAATAAAAACAGATTAAAATGTGTTAAAACAAGTTAATTATCCAAATTCAAAAGAAAAAAACTAGATTAACTCTAACCCTAACCCAACAGCTAGCTCTCTGCAACTCTCACACGGTCATCCACTGAAGCCAAGCAGGGCTGAGTATGGTTAGTACTTGGATGGGAGACCACATGGGAACTCTAGGTTGCTGCCAGAAGTGGTGTTAGTGTGACCAGCCGGAGGCGCTCAACCAGTGGTCTGTGTGGGTCCTAATGCCCCAGTATAGTGATGGGGACCCTGTACTACTCAGTGAGCGCCGTCTTTCGGATGCGACGCTAAACCGAGGCCCTGACATCAAAAATCTCAGGATATCCTTCGAAAAAGAGTAGGGGTTTAATTTGCCCACTGGCCTCTAACTATCTCCATATCACATACGGCTTCATCACTGTCTCCTTTCCACAAATCAGCTGGTGTGTGGTCTGGCGCAATATGGCAATATCATCCAGGTGGATGCTGCACACTGGTGGTGGATGAGGAGATTCCCCCCAAAAGTGTGTACATTGTTTTGTGTCCAGAAAAGCGCTGTATAAATGTAGGGAATTATTATTATTAATATTATCTTTATTTCACTTATACTATTGGCAGATTATTTTTCTTGCTTAAAGTAAAAAAAATACTTAATTTTGACTCATTCTTTATTATTTTTAAACGCGAGTACAAAATGGAACAATCAAAGCACGGCATATGTTGACATAAAGAACAACACAATTTGGTTTGCTTGTCTTGAAAATGCTTCTTGATTTAAGAATTTCTAAATATTTTGAGAAGAAACAAGACAAAAACTCTAATCCAGCAAAGCATGTTTTGCAGTGCAACCTTTCACCGCATGTTGAACAGTGGCTGACAAACCCCTTGCTGATCGTACAGCAAATGATCGATCATTTAGATTAGATTAAACACTCTGAAAAACAACTTTGAGCGATATCATAAAGATAAGAGTCTGACCGTGATGCGTCTGATGCTGGGGTTCCACTCATGCATCTCCTCCACCCTGAAGAACAAAATATCATGAAGTTCATCTGCAGTCGCGTCCAGATCAGCCTCCAGGCGGAAAACCTTCCTGTTCCCCGTCAGGACTTTACTATAGATCACATCACCATTCGTCTGAGGGAAAGAAGACATTCAGCATTAGCTGTGTGTCTGTGTTAAGAGACTGAAGTTACTGAAGTATCACTTGAAACACTAGTAAATAAAGCAGTTGTGTGCATATGTTTTTATGTGTCTGTGTGTATGCGTGTGTGTATATGATGCAATCTGAAGTGCCATCTCAAATTTCCATTGAATATGAACGTTTCTCTCCACCAGAAAAAGATAGTTTGCCATCTCCTGGTCGGAGGAAAGTCCTTACCCCAGGTAGAGGAGTTCAAGTATCTTGGGGTTTTGTTTACGAGTGAGGGAAGGATGGAGCGTGAGATTAACAGGTGGATCGGTGCAGCAGCAGTAATGCGGTCGATGTACCGGTCCGTTGTGGTAAAGAAGGAGCTGAGCCCAAAGGCAAAGCTCTCGATTTACCGGTCAATCTACGTTTCTACTCTCACCTATAGTCATGAGCTTTGTGTCATGACTGAAAGGACAAGATCTCGGATACAAGCGTCCGAAATGAGTTTCCTTCACAGGGTGGCAGGACGCACCCTTATAGACAGGGTGAGGAGCTCTGTCACCAGGGAGGCGCTCAGAGTAGAGCCGCTGCTCCTCCACATCCAGAGAAGTCAGCTGAGGTGGCTCGGCATCTGTTTCGGATGCCTCCTGGACCAAACCTGCCAACATCCCGTTTTTTTCCAAGAGTCTCCCGCATTTCAGACCCATCTTCTGTATTGTTCTGCCTCCCGGAAAACTCCTGAAATTACAGCTATTTGGTACAGTCACCATGTGCACCAAACCCAACGCGTAACCATCTCCATACCTGCTCCCCGCTCTTCACTTTGTGCGCAGCACAACGTTCCCCCTTCAGCCACCAATCACCACCCCCCCTCCATTTCATGCACACCTACGCCCCACTCTTCAGTTTAACCCGCCACCTGCCACCCGCACTCCGCTACCACTCAACCCCACCCCCCGGTCTCCCGGATTTTTTTTCCAAATGTTGGTAGGTATGTCCTGGACGCCTACCTAGGCAGGTGTTCCAGGCATATCCCACCAGGAGGAGGCCTCCAGGAAGACCCCGGACACGCTGGAGGGACTATGTCTCTCGGTTGGCCTGGGAAAGCATCTCCAGAGGAGCCGGAGGACGTGTCCAGGGAGAGGGAAGTCTGGGGTTCTCTCCTAAGACTGCTGCCCCCATGACCCGGCCCCGGAAAAGCGGCAGTAAATGAAATGAATAGAATTGAATAATGATGAATTGAATAAACGTTTTTCTCAGCCTCCTTTGTTTATGTTGAGATATTTTACTTTAAAGAGCAGAAAAAGGACTTATTATTTGCCATAAAAGTGATGTTACTGAACACACACAGGGGGCCGACAAAAATATTCATTTTAGAAGAAAACTTTAGACGGCATTTAGAGGTTTTTGTATCTAAACTCTTCATATATAAACAGCCTGTTTGAGAGTGAGTTTGTGTGTGCATGTTGGATTTAATTCAGTAAATCTGCTTCTATTGTAGTTATTGCACATTTTTTCTTATCAGATAAACCAACGCAATCTCACGGCAAGTCGTAACTTTTTGACTTAGTTGCTAATTCGTACAATTTAGTACGATTTGCTCATCCCCCAATGACGGTTGGGTTTAGGGGTGGGGTTAGGTGTCACGCCTCTTCCTCGTAAGATCAGGCTGGATAAACTCTCCTCTGAGTTATAGGTGTATATATATATCCTACTCAGTTAACCGCGTATGTTTTCAAATTTTGGCTTTCCAGTAATGATTTTTCATGCGATATTACAAAATGATATTCATTCATTCATTTTCCTTCGGCTTAGTCCTTTATTCATCGGAGGTCGCCCCAGCGGAATGAACTGCCAACTATTCCAGCTCATGTTATACATAGCGGATGCTCTCAACCCAGTACTGGGAAACACACTCGCACTCTCATTCACATACACACTCATACACTACAGCCAATTTTGTTCATCAGTTCCCCTATAGCGCATGTGTTTGGACTGTGGGGGAAACCGGAGCACCCGGAGGAAACCCACGCCAACACGGGGAGAACATGCAAACTCCACACAGAAACACCAACTGGCCCAGCTGAGACTCAAACCAGTGACCTTCTTGCTGTGGGGCCACAGTGCTAACCACTGAGACACCGTGTCGCCCCTTACTAAATAATAGTTGTATGTAAACATTCAGGAGTGTGTTTTTACCTCCGCCGTCTCCAGTTTCCAGCCATCTCTGTTCTCCACGATCTGCAGAGCTTCATTCAGAGCCGTTTCTCCCTGTTTCTGATAAAACACTTCATCTTCATCAGCTGCTGATCCTGAAACACACACACATGAACACACACGACAGCATTTAACACGGTTAATGCAAAAACACCACATTTAAGATCAGGTCGAAAGATTAAAAAGAGCTTTATTTATTTACATTTAGTCATTTAGCAGGAGGGAAAACAGGTTCCTACTGATAAAAAACAGCTTAAACCAGCCTAGGCTCGTTGGCTGGTTTTAGCTGGTCGACCAGCCTGGTTTTAGAGGGGTTTTGGCCATTTCCAGGCTGATTTCCAACCATTTCCAGTCTGGTCTTAGCTGGTCAGGCTGGAAAATGACCAGCTAAAACTAGCTAAAACCAGCTTGACCAGCCTAGCCATGCTGGGAGCCCAGCCAAAACTAGCTATGTCCAGATTAAACCAGGCTGGTCAAGATGTTTTAGCTGGTCATTTTCCAGCCTGGAAATGGCCAAAACCCCTCTAAAACCAGGCTGGCCGAACAGCTAAAATTAGCCAACCAGCCTAGGCTGGTTTAAGCTGGATTTTTCAGCAGGGGTATATTTACACACACACTGAAAAAAAAGGATTCAAAGATGATTCGTTGGATTTACTATATAAAATGTGTGTTCAGTGGTTGTAAACTATTTATTTGGGTTGAATTAAAACACACAGATTAAGCTGAACATTACTCAATTGAATTTGTTTGTGTAAACTCAACCCACATAGATTGTTTGCAGCAATTTTGCAGACTTCATTATTTTCAGAGCACGAGGAATTTGTTTTCAAGGACAAACACACAGATAATACAGTAATGTTGCTCACTGTGTGTGTGTCTGATTGAGCTGCGTGCAGGAAAGCTGAATCTGTTCTGCAGAAATCTGAACTCCTGACCGAACACAGCAAGAGCTGCACGCTGCAGACCTGCAGGACACACACATACAGATATAACACAAGCCTGGAACACACACAGCAATAAAACACAACCTGGAACACACACAGCAATAAAACACAACCTGAAACACACACACATATGCACATAAAGAGTTTGGTTGAAGGTTTTCTGAGATGGATTATTGGTGATTGGAGACACTGAGTTCGTTTACATGGACATCAGTAATCGAATTATTTGCTTTAATCTAATTAAGAGAATAATAAGACTAAGGTGTTTACATGAGCTGCTTTTTGAATGTTCCTTACATGATCTTGTTTTATATGTTAAAGCACATAATTTGATTAACGTCATCGCGTCAGCACTCGATCCACGTTTCCTCTGGAGTTTCACGTCATTTCGGGTGTTTCATTTTTAATTTGTCGACTTAAGCTGCAGTTTGGCACTTTCACTTTCATTCATGAATGTTTCATACATGCCCCCTGTGACAAACAAGGTATTGGATGAGTATGAACTGCTGGAAGAGTGTTGTTTTAATGGAAGTTCATATCGCATGCTGAATGGGGAGAAAAAACCCTCCGCATTCAACGATGCAGGTGTCTGTGGACTGCACTGACTCGGTAGGTGCAAAGAGTGTCAAACAGCTGTG
Organism: Danio aesculapii; assembly: GCF_903798145.1. Lineage (NCBI taxonomy): Eukaryota > Metazoa > Chordata > Actinopteri > Cypriniformes > Danionidae > Danio > Danio aesculapii. Next base: position 49,697,584 of record NC_079446.1, on the reverse strand, counting down.
TGTGTGTGTTTGTGTGTGTGTGTGGACTATTCTGTCGCAAAACGTGGTGAAAAGTCCTACATGACGGTAATAATTCGATTAAGGTGTTTACATGTCTGTGCTGCACTTCAATAATGCGACTATGATTGGCATACTCCACACGTCTTAATTTGATTTCTCTTCAGTTCGATTATGACCTTAATCTGAATAAATTAATCAAAAATCGCTGTTTACATGGTCGACTCTTAATCAGAGTATTGTCTTAATCGCATTATTGGTGTTCATGTAAACGTAGTGACTGACAGATGAAAATTAAGACTTGTTTAAAGGGATTTAAGACCTACAAGACAATATTTTGGTGAATTTAAGACTTTTTAAAGCCTAAAATGTAGGTTTTTGAAATGTAAAACTTTTAAGACCCAGCGAAAACCCTGATACACACAAGTTAAAGATACAGTGTTCAGTGAACTAACATCACTTGTCAATATGACACACTTAAACATCAAATTCATCTCATTTCAAAACGCAACTCAAACATTACATTTGAAATAACTTGTGTATTTAATTAATAAACATGATGACCATCAACTGATACAAGAGCTCAAAGTAATAAGTAGCTGTTGCATTACTCTTGCATGGAAACTGATGTACAATATTACATGTTTAGATGATGAAAGCTTCAGGATAGATTAAATGACAGCAGTTACTGCAGAAGATGACCCACTACATTATCTATAACATTATTCATGCTTATTCCATATATATACATACATGTTTTCTTTGTTCTATGTACCACTTTTATAGAAAATGGTTTCACACTTGACATTACTTCATGCAAGAAAGTCACAGCATCACAGCAGGCCAATGTCCGGCCTGGATTCACACTGACAGAAGGTTAATTCTAAGATGTTTGACTAATGAAAACATCACTGTGATGTAAAGGAGACACCAGACTGATGTGAAATCAGATGCCAAAAAAGAAATAAGATATATGGAAATATATGCAAATTACACATGTGGCATACTAGTTAATTTGGATTTCATATATATAATATGTCATAATATTCCAAAAATTACAAGTTTTTCAACCATTACAATTACGTTATGTTATATAGTTTACCTACGAATATATGACCTATGATTTATATAGGTGTCCATATATGGCTATATATAAACACACACGCATGCACACATATATATATATATATATATATATATATATATATATATATATATATATATATATATATATATATATATATATATATATATATATATATATATATATATATATATATGAATTTTTTTTTTTCCTACAGAATAGTCCCTTATCTATCAGAGGTAACCACAGAGGAATGAAGAACCAACTATTCTGGCATATGTTTTACGCAGCAGATGCCCTTCCAGCTGCAACCCAGAACAAAATATATAGGATATTTGATATATGTGACATTTTATATGGATACACAGTATGCGAGATTCAAATGTAATTTGCATATGTTGCCATATATCATGCCATATATCAGCTTTTGATATGGGGACGTCCAGTGAGAAACATTTATGCTGACTTTACTATTCTGTTTTTTTTTTTTTGCAATAAATCTACATTATGAATGAATGAATAAAACTTTAGGTCAATGATTCCACAAATCATATATTTTAAACAACAATTCATTCATTCATTTTCTTTTCGGCTTAGTCCCTTTATTAATCAGGGGTCTCCACAGCGGAATGAACCACCAACTTATCCAGCATATGTTTTACGCAGTGGATACCCTTCCAGCCGCAACCCATCTCTGGGAAAGATCCCTAACACTCATTCACACTCATACACCACGGACAATTTAGCTTTCCCAATTCACCTGTACCGCATGTCTTTGGACTGTGGGGGAAACCGGAGCACCCGGAGGAAACCCATGTGAACGCAGGGAGAACATGCAAACTCCACACAGAAATGCCAACTGACCCAGCCGAAGCTCAAACCAGCGACCTTCTTGCTGTGAGGCGACAGCACTCCCTACTGCGTCGCCCTTAATGACTGTTAATGATTGTTTATTGAAATGATGTGCATCTTGTGTGCTGGTGATCTAAAGTTTCTGTTCCTGTAGTATTTGTATGATAAAATGACTATGTGAACCAATGATCCGGCAAATGCAAGACTTCTCTAAAGAAATGAACACATCCTGCAGAGTTTTAAGTGAGGTTTATTCATAAACTAATTTTGAGAGGATCACAGGCTTATGATTTATCACAGCCGGTCTCGTATTAAGCTAATCAGTATCATCCAATCATATGAGCCATAAGCTACTATAAATAACCACAGTTTTCAGGTCACTTTATCTTCGTTTGGAAGAAACCCCCCTTCCTCCCCATTCTCCTCCTTCACTATAGATCGGGCGGCACGGAGGCCCAGTGGTTAGCACTGTTAGCCCCACAGCAAGAACACTGCCAACCCTGGTCCTGCCAGGTCGATAGGTGTTTCTGTGAGGAGTTTGTATATTCTCCCAGTGTCCGCGTGGGTTTTCCCCGGGTTCTCCGGTTTCCTCCCATCCAAATATATACGTCATGCATAACAATCAAGCATTTGTCTAGCCCCCTTTTTTCCTCACATGTTCCCTTAGCTACTGCAGACGGGGAGTTCTGAGATCCACCGAGCTCAGGCTCCCCTCTCGCTCTGCAAACGGGAGGAAGCCCCGGGCTCGAGGATCCCTTTAGCTCGGGGCTCTCTCCCAGGACAGCATGCCAAACAAGCTTTTGATGGATCATCAGCTAAGTGTGAACTCTTGAAACACTAGAGCCTGTGTTCTGACATTTGTGACAAAGCAATTGAAAAAACTCTAATACCATCATAAGCCTAATATATATATATATATATTCATTTTTAAACTGTTTATATAACATGAAATCATATTTATTAGCCCTCCTGTATATTATTTTCGCCAATTTCAGTTTAACAGAGAGCAGATTTCTTTAACACATTTCTGCACATAATAGTTTTATTAACTCATCTCTAATAACTGATTTATTTTCTCTTTGTCATGATGACAGTAAATAATATTAGACTAGATATTCTTCAAGACACTAGTATTCAGCTTAAAGTTACATTTAAAGGCTTAACTAGGTTAATTAGGGTATAGTTAGTCATTGTATAACAGTGGTTTGTTCTGGAGACAATACAAAACTAATATTGCTTAAAGGGGCTAATAATATTGACCTTAAAATGGGTTTAAAACAATTAAAAACTGCTTTTATTCTAGCCAAAATAAAACAAGTAAGACTTTCTCTAGAAGAAAAAATATTATCTGACATACTGTGAAAAATTCCTGAATCTGTTCAACATCATTTGGGAAATATTGGAAAAAGATATTCACAATAATCTTGACTTCAACTGTATGTATATAATTAGCATTACCTGCCATACTGCGCACATGAGGATAGGAGATCCCACAGCAGAGCTTGAGAACGGCCGGCAGCATGATGAAGATGAAGATGGTGGAGATGGAGACGGCGGACAGCAGGAGGACGAGGGACAGCTTTATAGAGCGGCTGAAGGACAGAAATGAAGATAAGAGCTGTTTCTGAGATAGCCTGAGTTCAGCTCGACACAAGGACACATTCAGCAGCAGCAGGAGGAGGAATCTGCTCTCAGAGTCTGATAAAAGCTGGAGCAGACCTGCAGAAACACACACACACACTCCTATTCTGGAGACGTTTCAGAGGTCGTCAGAGGAAAACTCACTTATTTCAGTCATGTGTTTGAGATGTTTTGAGCTGGTTGCATGCTTGTTTGCATTTAGTTCTTATCCACTGCGCTTTAGTACCCACTGGAGTTGCTTGAAAGCGCTTTAGAAATACAGTTGAGTTGAATTGAGATCTCTCCCTAGAGTGTGTAGTGAAACAGCACACTAATAATGTCTTATAACTCTCTGAAACTGACCCTTTTAGGCTTTGATCCTGATTGGGGCGTTTTGGTGACTGTCGCTTTAAATTCAAATGAGATTGTGCTGATTTCAGAAGAGGGCGGAGCTACAGACGCCTGTGAATCATCATAGGGACAGATTAAAAATGAGCATTATCTGTGTATAAAAGTAAAAAATGTTGTCAGAATGCTTCTGTCAGTCTATGGAGACTCCTGTCGCTGTTCATGTGTGCTTCATCTAACTCAGTGGTTCCCAAAGTGGGGGTTGGGAGCCCCCGGGGGGGGGGTTTGCAGAACAATCGCGGGGGGGGGGGGATGTCACTTGGTGATTTTCCAAAAATCTAATTTATTTTATTAAACTATTAGAATTACTATATTTTACCCATATCCTATAGAAAATAAAAAATAAGTTATATATATATATATACATATATATATATATATATATATATATATATATATATATATATATATATATATATATATATATATATATATATATATATATATATATATATATATATATATATATCCACCTCATAGGATATTGGTGGTCTGATTATTACAAATACAATGAATTCATGTTTATCATTAGAGGCTGGAGATATTCACACACTGCTCACACACAACTGGGGTTAAACCCTTTATAAAGGGGATTTTTGCATAATAGGGGTGAAACAAGAGTAAGCATAATTATTAATAATTATAAGTAATTTCTCTTCAAAGTGTTTAAGGCTTGCATAATTAGCAGTGAGTGAGGACGAGTTAAGCGGAGCGACCCTAACACTGACCTTAACCTGATTAAACCCTGAGAGAAACCTTCACCTTCATAACTGCCACATTTCTGCTCCACATTCATCACAACCACACTCACACTGCGCATAACAGCAGGCATTACTGCTTTAATTATTTCATCCAAAAAGATCAAGATCTAAAACACACACACACACACACACACACACTGTCTCTCTCTTTCTCTCTCTCTCTCTCTCTCTCTCTCTCTCTTTTAAAAGGAATAAAAGATATCTAGTAAAATTAGGTTTGGATTTTCTCTGGCTGTATCACTCTGAACTCGCATAATGTACACTTAAATTAAGACTTTTTAAAAGGCTGAAAACCGTAATGTAATTTTATTACTCTATTTTTGCACCAAGCGGTAACAAATCTCGCGATAGGACTAGCGTAATCTCACCAGATTGTTTCATTAATTTTGGTACTTAGATTTTTTTTTCTTTTTTTAAATATTTCCCAAATGATGTTTAGCAGAACAAGAAAGTTTTCACAGTGTGTCTGATAATATTTTTTCTTCTGGGGAAAGTCTCACTTGTTTTATTTTGGCTAGAATAAAAGCAGTTTTTAATTTTTTAAAAGTCATTTTAAGGTCAATAATATTAGCTCCTTTAAGCTATAAATTTAGTCTACAGCAGTGTTTCTCAACTGGTGGGTCGCAAGAACATTTTCAGTGGGTCGCAGAGTGTGTGGTCAAAAAACAACAAAAGTAAATTTTTTATGTTATTTTGCTTATACCGGACTTTTATTTTGAAATGCGCACATGACAACTGTACCGTGAAATTCCCAAGCCAGGCTCATTCTGAAAATGTAGTCCCGAGGACGTTTCTGGAGACCGCGAATACATCCTGGGAGGTACGTATTTTTGCAGTTTTTGGTTTTCGCGAATCCGCGAGAGGCCGCTGTGTGTGCCTTTTTGGCTTCTCGGACGTCTCCCGCGACCGCACTGTTCTCGCATAAACCCACCAGAGGCCGCCGTCGAACGAACGTCTGTCTATCTGTCCGACTGGCTGAATGATTGACCAATCGGCCGGTCGACCCACCCTCCTACCAACCAATTTTATCGATTGACCCGTCGGCCCTAAACCCAACCAACGATTTACAAAAGCCGTCCGGAAAAAGAAAAGCCCTCGTCCGATTTTTTTTTTTTTGACCACGTTTTCGATTTGACCACATTCTCACCCTGTTATGAACCTCTTCGCTTTATTTCTTGGATTCTGTTTTAGTCTTACCTGATTTCTGGGACCGCTCTTCCCCGGACTCGAACCCGGTCGTCGTCGTCATGGTCAGCCCCTCTCTGCGTCTCGAGCCTCCGGCTACATAATTTGCGGTCTCCAGAAACGTCCTCGGGACTACGTTTTCGGAATGAGCCTGGGTTGGAAATTCCATTTAGTTACAGCAACAAATATGTTGAAGCACAAGTACAACCCCGAATATGAAAAGTTTAGAAAATACATGGATTTACCTATATGGATGACAAAAAAGGCTTAAAACCTCAGTGTGTCATATGTAGTGAGGTGCTCTCACAAGAGCATGAAACCTTCTAAATTAAGACAACATTTAGAAACCAAACATCCCGGTTGCAAGGACAAACCTGTGGACTATTTGACTATTGGACTGAGGGCAGGGGTGTAGCGGACATTTTAAAAGTGCGGGGGACGGCTGTATGAGATCATACGTTCATATATTTATTAATCACCTGTTTCTGAATGGTTTGTCTCTAAAAGTGAGGGGGACGGATCCCCCCGGTTGCTACGCCCCTGGCTGAGGGCATCACAAAAGTGCACATTTTGTTAAACAACAGCAATAAAATATTGTTTATTTGTAAGTCTTGGTGATTTTGGTGATAGCAGTCATTTATTGTGTATGTTAACAAATAAATACAAATTAATTATAATTCCTAAAATTATATTATAGTTCCTAAAAATTTGGGTCGCGGCTTGATGACCATGTAAAAATGTGGGTCCCATGGCCAAACCAGTTGAGAACCACTGGTCTACAGAACAAACCATCGTTATACAATAACTTGCCTAATTACCCTAACCTGCCTAGTTAACCTAATTAACCTAATTAACCTAGTTAAGCCTTTAAATGTCACTTTAAGCTGTATAGAAGTGTCTTGAAGAATATCTAGTCTAATATTATTTACTGTCATCATGACAAAGAGAAAATAAATCAGTTATTAGAGATGAGTTATTAAAACTATTATGATTAGAAATGTGTTGAAGAAATCTGCTCTCCGGGGGGGGGTTTCAACTGTATATTTATATATAATTATTTTTAGATATGAATATTCCATTTATAAATATGATCGTGCTCTCAAATGATTATTCACGGATAATTGCATCCAAACTAAAAGACTTTTTAAAAGGCTGTGAACTTCCCTTAACTTTACTTACTAGCAACTGACTGGTGTACGGCACCCGGGAACTTGGGCCTACATCCGCATCTCAATGGAAACAACATCATGAACACGGAGACTGGAATCTGTTCATGGGGATTGGGGGAGGTACTCGTCGAGGAGTTGTCGTAGGAGGTGGTGTATGTTGAGGCTGGTGTTGGGGTGACGTTGATGGGGGGTACTTCTTGATACGTGGGAGGTGGTCAACGGTACAGAGGAGGCCACTTGATCACCCAGAGGTCCTGGTGGGTTGTCGTTGTCGATGTCACGGCCTCCATTGTCGTCCCCATCCTCTCCTGCACTTCTGTTTCCATCATCCGACCCTCCTTCTCCCTTTTCCTCTCCTTCTTCTTCTTCTTCCTCCTCTTCCCAGTCCTCCTCGTCCTCAGGCTCAGGCCCTCCTGGTGGACGCAGGTCGGCACCTCATGGTCCATCGCCGGGACGATCTGGATGTCAATGCATCCGTACTAGGACTCTGATATTTGCATTTGCAGGGTATTCTGCTACCAGGCGAAGCATCTCAGCGTGGATATCCATCTCTTCTGGATCAATGTCTACACCTTCCCTACCTCTCGCTTTAACATACGCATCCACTAAACTTCTCCAAACATCCTCGCGGACTCAATCCTCCACAAACCCTTGGTATCTTTCCAGAGATCGGTCTCCCATGGCGAATAGGAGTCGTCCACAGAATGCAGCATCATAGCGGAACTGTGTGGCCCGCACATCCGTCAGGTCACGCCGGTAACCGTAATACGGATTATTGCCCACCATTCTCATGGCTCGACCAGCATTGTCACATTCATCTAGGGGTACATTCTCCTAATTAGTACCCATGGGAAATGGGGGTGCTCTTAAATGGCCCAGTCGATAACGTCAAATGATGCAAGGCCAGAACCAGCCGACTGTGCGAGGACAACTCTGTGCCGGGATCAACCCGAGCCACCGCTGCATAATACAGGGCATTGACCTGTCGTCAACAAAATGCCCATAATTCAACCAAGTCAGTCTCAAGTCTGCCACGCCCAGAACATCCCCAATGTAGGGAATTGTTGGCTGCAGATCTGCTATAATTCGCGCTAACTTGGCTGTTGAGATTGGTCCTCGGACCGCAAAGGACGCGATGGTTAGGATGATTGCTCCTATATCCTGATCCCTACAGAGAACATTGAGCAACAAGCCGGCAATGATGTGCAGCAGGCGCACTTGTCCCGCCAGGGTCGCATTTGCCAAGCGATTGTTGTTTACATCCTACACATCTGCTCCTTGAGGTGCATCCGCCCCCGCTCAGTGGATCTGATCTATGCTGTCCGTTAACCAGAAGGCATCACGGAGCACTGGGAGTAGGCCCAACTCATGTCGTGCTGCCTCCTCTGGCATTATTTGGTCCGCAGGCAATCTAGGGATGAAGACCTCGAGTATCAACTGCTGTTTTCTCAAACTAGTCTAAGAAAAGCTGATGTAAGAAATAAAGCTGGCTGTAGTCAGCCCATGTACATCCAGACCCTAGTTTTCCGTCACGTCCAGCATGAATGGCTCCAGGTCAACTGCCCTGAGGATTGATCGCAAAATGCATCGAGTTCCTCCAAATGCTTCAAAAACTCTGCGATTATCAGCAGGTCCGAACTCTTGACGACCAGGTTGAGCTTGGGACAATTCATCCTGAGCTAGATCTCACCATCACTCTCTCTCTCTCTCAAACACACACACACACACACACCAGTGTTATTTTAAAAGGCCTTGTAAGTGTCACAGAGTTCACTATTCAAAACTGCATTAGTTTCCAATCTGTGATGCTTTTGTTTTCCAGAAATCTTGAGCAGGAAAATAAACCGCATGACTGTGGTCTTTTATTGAAGAATCTTTCGTCTTCACTGTCACTTTAGCAGAGTAAAATTGTTCTTTAAGCAGAACTTCTCCACAGTGGAGCTGAAATACAGTAAAATAACCACATTCAGCATCTCAGAGCGCCGTCTGCAGAATCAAATCAAATTTCCTTTTGACAGAGTTCAAACCGCATCAATAATAGAGAAGCAACAAAAGCTGACGCACACATGCTGCTTATAAAAAAAGATGCACAAACACAACCACGGCATTAATAACACACAGACAAACAACCAAGAGGAGACTTTTATAGTTTTGTCATTTAACTTAGTGCTGTCTATTTACATAACTGACATATATTTATTTACATAACATATGTTTACTGTTCATATTTATTTTGTATGTGCATTTAAATACTAGAGGTTGCACAGACTAGTCGACTAATCGACTTTAATGCTCTGCCGTGACGCTTTTTGATTGACGTCGACTAGTCGCGCTGTGCAGATCACATGGTTTGACCTGAAATACATGGCAGCTTTACACAGCTCACTGAATGAAACTGCCCTCAGATTATTTACAGTCATTTTTTTAAAACGTTATTTTTCTTATGTCAGCGTCAAAGATTAACGTGAACTTTGAATGAACTTTAAATCGTCTAATATGGAACAAAATCATTGCCAAAAGTATTGAATTAAAAAGCTTGCTGTATAGCACAAACTGAAAGAAATAATGCACCGTATTAACAAGCTCTTGCATTTTAATGACTTGAATTGCAGGGTTTGTAAGTCCTGAAATTCAACATATCTGTTTATTTAACCTGTGAATATTTCAACGAAAAATATTTCAAACACGTTTTCGTACTTGTAAATTCAATAATTCATAATCAATTTCCAGGTTTCACTTACAAAATATTCAATACCCTTTAAAAATACGATGTATAATATTTAAAAGGTAATTTTCAGTTCATTGTATTTCAGTTCAAATATTCGCTTCCATGAATTCAGTGGCTCAAATTCGACTGTTAAAATTCAACATTACATCCAGGAGCTGCAGTATGGAACAAAATCAATGCCAAAAGTATTGAATTAAAAAGCTTGTTGAATTACACAAACTGAAAGAAATAATGCACCGTATTAATAAGTTTTTGTATTTTAATGACTTGAATTGCAGGGTTTGTATTTTTAGGTCCTGAAATTTAACATAGCTGTTTATTTAAACTGTGAATAGTTCAACTAAAATATTTCAAACACGTTTTCGTACTTGTAAATTCAACAGTTCATATTCAATTTCCAGGTTTCACTTACAAAATATTCAATACCCTTTAAAAATACAATGTATAATATTCAAAAGGGCAATTTTCAGTTCATTTTATTTCAGTTCAAATATTCGCTTTCATGAATTCAGTGGCTCAAATTCCACTGTTAGAATTCGACATTACATCCGGGAGCTGCAGGAAAAGCAGTATCTCCGGCAGAAAAGATCTCCAAAGATGCCGTTTTAAATTGTAAACAAAAAATCTGTGTTTTTGAAACAAATGAAGACATCAGAAATCAACCATTCATTTGAAATATTTAGCCTGACATGTTTACTGATCCAAAATATTATAAATGTTTCTCAAAATAAAATATGTTGTGTACAAAGGGGGGAAAGGTTTTGTTTTTGACAATACTGTGATACAGTGAAACCGTGATATTTTTGTCCAAGGTTATCATACCGTCAGAAACTTATACTGGCCCATGCCTAATGTGTGTATATATATATATATATATATATATATATATATATATATACACACATTAGGCATGGGCCAGTATAAGTTTCTGACGGCATGATAACCTTGGACAAAAATATCACGTATACATATACATATACATACATATATATATACATATACATATATATATATATATATATATATATATATATATATATATATATATATATATATATATATATATATATATATATATATACATATACTGTACATATACATATATATATATACATATACATATACACACACATATATATATATATATATATATATATATATAACTTGTTTTAGATATGAGTATTCCATTTATAAATATAAAAATGCTCTCAATGATTATTAACGAATAATTGCATCCAAAAGGAAAGTCTTCATTTACATGTGTGTGTATAAATATTGTGTGTGTGTGTATATTTATATATATATATGAAGTCTTATAAGTCAAATATTATTTGCTGTCATCAAGACAAAGATAAAATAAATCAGTTATTAGAAATGAGTTATAAAAAGTATTATGATTAGAAATGTGCTGAAAAAATCTCCGTTAAACTGACAGTGGGGAAAAATAATTAATTAATATTATTAAAATGAATGTTAATAATTCAGGGGGGCTAATAATTCTGACTTCAACTGTATATTTATAATTACATATAATTAGTTTTAGAATTATATTTATGTTATAATAATTAATTAGAATTCGTTTTATTCACGAATAATCGCATCCAAAATTAAAGTCTTCGTTTTCATAATGTGTGTGTAAATATTGTGTATATATAAATAAAAATATCTAAAATACAAAACAATACAACTAAAATGTTTACATATGCATTCATATTTATATATAATTTGCTTTAGATCTGAATATTTAATTCATAAATACAATAGTGCTGTCAAAAGCTTAATGGCAATTAACTGCATCTAGAATAAAAGCTTGTATTTATAAAAGTTGCATATGCATATTTATTTAGCAATTATAAATATATATGTAAATATTTAAATGCTTATAAATATGTAAATAGTCACAATATCTATGCACAGTTCGATTAACTGCAATTGTCTGACAGCACAAAATATAAATAAACATTTTCGCAAACATATACAGTACATGTGTGCATTTATACATTTACTAAATAAATATGCAAAATTATGTAAATGCAAGCTTTTATTAAGTGATTAATTGCTATTAATCTTTTGACAGCGCTACATTCCAGGTGTGTTTTAATATTTAGCACAAATCTTTAATGAATCCTCAGTGTTTTCCTCACATCAGTGTGTGTTTTACTGCATTTGATTAAAGCAGATTTCTGATTTGTGTTTGTTTAGAGTGAGAAGGCATTAGCAGGTAAACGGAAAGATTAATTATATACAGTAAAACAGCTGAAAAACACTTAATGACGTCAGAAAAATCAAGAGAATCTTGTTTAAAAGGTCACAAGAGTAAAAGCATGCATTATAAAAACACAAGTGTTGGTAAAGGTTAAAATGCCAACACAATGCATGATAAAAAAGCCATTGGAAAAATGCTAATGTTTATTAATGAAGTCATTATAATCATGTCCAGCTAGCAATACAGGCAGGTTTATCAGGTTCATCAATGCCTTCTAAATGTAAGGCTTCTCAATTTAAAATTGCAGTAAATTTGACCCTTGCATTGTTCATTCATTCATTTATTTTCCTTCGGCTTAGTCCCTTTATTCATCAGGGGTCATCACAGCGGAATGAACCGCCAACTATTATGTTTTACACAGCGGATACCCTTCCAGCTGCAACCCATCACTGGGAAACACCCACACACACTCATTCACACAAACACTACGGCCAATTTACTTAATCAATTCCCCTATAGCGCATGTGTTTGGACTGTTGGGGAAACCCACACCAACACGGCGAGAACATGCAAACTCCACACAGAAACACCAACTGACCCAGCCGGGACTCAAACCAGCGTCTTGCTGAGAGGCCACAGTGCAAACCACTGAGCCACCGTGCCGCCCATCCTTGCATTGCATTTATTTGAATTACTACTGTGTGTTGGGGGTTTTAACATGAGCGCTCTGCGTTCTTTTAAATGAGCACAGCTTTCAGAATGCCTTTATTTACAGTAGTTTAGTTCAGCAGATCTGTTTATATTAACATAGATCTGTTCGTTTATTATTAGCTCTTCAAAAGCTCCTCTGAGCTGCGCTGGTCATCCACAAATCCAGTGGTAAACAGAGCAGACCATACACACATTTTGTCGGCAGAATTATTGGCATGCTGTTTAATCCTGTCACCAAACAAAGCAGAATTAGCTCTGTGTGTGTGTGCGTGTGTGCGTGTGTGTGTGTGTGTGTTGTGAGCATATAAATTTATATAATCTAGTTCCAAATTAACAATAATCTATATATAACTGAAGAGTTATATCCTTTGTTTTGTTTAATTAGCTCATTTCATTCAAACCCTAGCTATAGGGTGTGACAGACCTTAAAATCTCTTGGTTTCCTGAGCACTGACTGTGCCAAAGTGATGCAAATGCTAAAGGCATCGTCTCAATGACTCTTGCTTTGTCTTTGAGTGATACTTTCAAGCTGGTCAACTGGCCGGACGGGTTCTGATTCCAGTACACCATTTGCACACTTTGTTTTCATGCTAAAAGGTACCGTGAATGGGTACTTACTGTTGAAGTCAGAATTATTAGCCCCCCTGTTTATTTTTTCCCCAATTTCTGGTTAACGGAGAGCAGATGTTTTCAGCACATTTCTAATCATGCGCGTGACCCCTGATGAATAAAGGGAATAAGCTGAAAGGAAAGGAATGAATGAATGAATGAATGAAAATATCTCCAGTGTTATGTGAGTCTATATGTGCTATTCATTCATTCATTCATTCATTCATTTAATTCTTTGTCTGCAGTCTGTATTTACTGTATTTGACCAATTTTATTTATGGTTTCGTGGTTTTAGTAAACTATATTAAATACCCCTGCTCTGACCATCTTGAAATGTAAATCATGTACTTTAATCATCAAATATCACACACACACACACACACACACACACACACACACACATCTATAAACTGCTGATTTTGTGCATGTGTGTGTGCGAGGCTGCAAGCGGACACAAAACCATCTGCAGGAGTCAAACATGACATGACATGACCTCTGGTGTAAAGGTCAGAGGTTGAGTCTCTCTAACAAACCATCTGTGTGTGTGTGCGTGCGTGTGTGTGTGTTATCAGTCGTCAGGTGTCCTTGTATGAGGATGAATGACGTGACGATTGAACTTCACCTGCTGACCACAAACACTGGCTGCACTCCAGACACGCACACACACACACAGGAGAGCACTACACTCAGTGCACACACACAACACAGCACTATACACTAAGTGAACACACACTGCACACGCACACACACATAGGTTATGTTTTACATGCTTAGAAATTAACACCAATAACAAATGAATTATTTAAATTATTAACACTAATAAAACCTAAACAGGGTGTCACGGTGGTGCAGTGGGTAGCACTGTCACCTCACAGCGAGAAGGTTGCTGGTTCGAGTCCCGGCAGGGCCAGCTGGTGTTTCTGTGTGGAGTTTGCATGTTCTCCCAGTGTTGGCGTGGGTTTCCTCCGGGTGCTCCGGTTTCCCCCACAGTCCAAACACATGTGCTATAGGGGAATTGATCAACTAAACTGGCCAAAGTGTATGAGTGTGTGTGTGTGTGTGTGTGTGTGTGTGTGTGTGTGTGAGGATGTTTCCTAGTGATGGGTTGCAGCTGAAAGGGCATCCGCTGTGTAAAACATTTGCTGGAATAGTTGGTGGTTCATTCCGCTGTGGTGACCCCTGATTAATACAGGGACTAAGCTGAAGGAAAATGAATGAATGAAAACCTAAACGACTGTAATATAATTTAATTAAATGTAAATAATTACAAAAGAAGAAAATATTTATTTATTCCTGCATGAATAAATAAATCAAGGTAATCTGGACGTGTACATGCTCTCTCTCATGATTAACTATAAATCATATTTTATTATTAACTCCTTGAATGAGACTGAGAGTAACACCATCAAGCGTTTGCCGTATTGACATCACAGCCCTGATGAATCTTGCTGATTCTCATCTCCAGCTGAACAGACGGGCTTGTGCCACTCATGAGGGTCTAGTGTGCACTTCTGAGGGCTCTTGCTGAATTTAATAAGCTCATTTCAGGAAATAAAGCTCATCGTCACACATCATTCATTCCAGATCAGTGTGGATGTGAAACTGAAGAGGCTGAAGAGGCTGAAAATCCCAGAAATTTGACATCATTCTTATTATTCAAAAAGTGCAGACATGCTACATGAGAAACACTGGAGTCATTTATATTGATATTGTGCTTGAATTAATCTGCTGTGGTGATTCTATAGGTGCTATGGTAACAACTACAGTAATTGATCTGTTGTGGTGATTCTACAGTTGCTATCGTAACACAACTATAGTAATTGAACTGTTGTGGTGATTCTGTGGTTGCTATGGTAACACAACAACTATAGTAATTGATCCGCTGTGGTGATTCTATAGTCGCTATGGTAACACAACAACTACAGTAATTGATCTGTTGTGCTGATTCTACAGTTAATATGGTAACACAACAACTATAGTAATTGATCTGTTGTGGTGATTCTGTAGTTGCTACGGTAACAGCAACTCTAGTAATTAGTCTGTTGTGATGATTCTATGGTTGCTACGGTAGCAGAACTACTCTAGTCCTAATGTGATGATTCTACAGTTGCTACGGTAACAAAACAACTAAATTAATTAATCTGTTGTGGTGATTCTACAGTTGCTATGGTAACACAACAACTAAAGTAATTAATCTGCTGTGGTGATTCTACGGTTGCTATGGTAACACAACAACTAAATTAATTAGTCTGTTGTGGTGATTCTACGGTTGCTATGGTAACACAACAACTAAAGTAATTAATCTGCTGTGGTGATTCTACGGTTGCTATGGTAACACAACAACTTAATTAATTAATCTGTTGTGGTGATTCTACGGTTGCTATGGTAACACAACAACTAAATTAATTAATCTGTTGTGGTGATTCTACAGTTGCTATGGTAACACAACAACTAAAGTAATTAATCTGCTGTGGTGATTCTACGGTTGCTATGGTAACACAACAACTAAATTAATTAATCTGTTGTGGTGATTCTACGGTTGCTATGGTAACACAACAACAAAAGTAATTAATCTGCTGTGGTGATTCTACGGTTGCTATGGTAACACAACAACTAAATTAATTAATCTGTTGTGGTGATTCTACAGTTACTATGGTAACAAAACAACCATAGTAATTAGTCTGTTGTCATGATTCTATAGTTGCTAGGTAACAGAACAACAACAGTAACTGATCTGCATTGGTGATTTTATAGTTGCTATGGTAACACAACAGGTATAGTAATAAGCAAATGACCCACTACTGTATTTTTCTACAACTTTAGGGAATATTATAAAGTAAACCACAGCTTACTGCAGTAAAAAGTAAAGTATACTACAGTATTTATATTTATAACACATTTTCTAAATACTGTAATACACTGTACAGGTAGTATAATACACTTTACTATAGGAACCATACTTTAGCAAAGTGTATTATATTGACAACACAACTTTAAATGTCTACAGTATTTTTTCATGTGGGATGCATTAATGCTGTTCACGCAACAGCCTTCATTTCTGGTTAGATGTTTGATTTCTTTATTCTGATTGTGTCCACGAGCGACGGTTCAGAAACTGACAAGTCAATTAAAGCGAGAATAAAGGACAGTGTGAAGACTTTCATCAAACACTCCCCCAAAATCACCAGGAGAGTCACCTCATTACAGAGGAAATATGATAATTACACAGCCCTGCAGTGAAAGCTTAGAATTGACAACCGCTCATTAGCCTGCAGAACAGACTCTCCAATTCTGCAAGTCAACAGCAGGATTGACCATTTTTCTGGCTTTTATTTGTCTGTTCAAGCAGATAGAAATCAGATCTCACATTCACAAAACATCGCAAGACTAAAAGAGCTGCGAAATAGCCAGTTTAGGAGAACATCTTCAAAATAATGAGCATCAAACCTAAAAGTGCTGCTTTGAGTCTTTTACAAAGCATGTTAGCAGAATAAGGGAGAGGGGTCTGGCTGCAGACTCGGTGCAGTGCAATCTGAGCTGCATCCAATGCATTTTAATGGGCTCGCCTAACCCCACCCCTAACCCTACCCCTCACAGTGACGTCACTCGCTCCATTTGAGTGCATTGCGTCTGACATTGCATCGCTGAGTGATGCAATCTTAGCTTGCATCATCAAGGCTGCATCCAGATACTATTGGAATAACGAGCTGCTAAATCAGTGAAACATCAGCAGTATTGAAGAAACTCCTGAATCACAGAGCAAACCACAAACTATCCTAAACTGTACATTCTCAGCAATCTGCTTTGTAAAGAAAACATTTGATTAAAGTTATGCTTATTTATAGTTTATAAATTATAGTTGATTACAACGAGCTGTTGTCTTAATTACAAAGTTATTCCCATATGCTCAGATATATGCTTTCAAGTTCATTCATTCATTTTCCTTCAACTTTAGGGTATATTATACTAGTAGCAAAAACTAAAGTATACTACAGTAGTTCATAAGTTCACCATAGTTATGCAGCATTCATTAACAAAGAGCTATTAATACAAAAAAATATACAGTTTACTATAGTATGGTCTAAAAACACTTTAATTGGTCTTACTGTCGTAGGTTTTAATGTGAGCTGATTGACTTTATCTTGGCCCTACTTTAAAGTATCAAGCATTTCTATCCAGTAGACAAGCTAAAAGTTCAACACAATCTCACGGCAATTCGTAACTTTTTGATTTAGAGGCTAATTCGTATGAATTCATATGATCTAATTCGTACATTTTCGTACGATTTGCTCATCCCCCAATGACGGTTGGGTTTAGGGGTGGGGTTAGGTGCCACGCCTCCTTTTTAAAATCGTACAATTTCGTACGACTGAACTCGTACGAATTCGTACGAATTAGCCACTAAACTGACAAAACGTAAAATACTTACGTTTCCTCGTGAGATCAGGCTGAAAAGTTTGATGATTTCACTTGAGCTCATCAAAGTGGCTGTAAATAAATGAATGAGTGAATGAAATTAAACTAGATTAATTACAATAAAATAATTTAATCCTTCATTTTCCTTCTGCTTCGTTCCTTTATTAATCAGGGGTCGCGACAGCAGAATGAACCACCAACTATTCCAGCATATATTTTACACAGCAGATACCCCTCCAGCAACAACCCAGTATTGGGAAACCCCCCACTTTTCCTGAAGCTTTTAAAAGAATTAAAAATGTATTTGCTTCATAATTTTCTAAGTAAATGCATTAACTTGTAACTTGCAAAAGTGCATTCTCTGGATATTTAAAGTGCACTACTTACACTATTTTACTACAACATGGCATAAAACTGTGCAGAAGTGTGAATTTGCAACACACCTTTGTTTTTAATGTTCCCTTCACAATGCATTGGAGTCTGTCACTCTGCAGATGGAAACCTCCTGTCCTGATGATGACTTTTCCAACACATGTAGGTTTAGTCCATTAATTAATTCATTCATTCATTTTCATCCGCTTTTCCGGAGCCGGGTCGCAGAGGCAGCAGTCTTAGGAAAGTACTTCAGACTTCCCTCTCCCCAGACACTTCTTCCAGCTCCTCTGGGGGAATCCCGAGGTGTTCCAAGGCCAGCCGAGAAACATAGTCCCTCCAGCGTGTCCTGGGTCTTACCCGAGGCCTCTTCCCGGTGGGACATACCTGAAACACCTGCATAGGTACAGTAGGTGTCCAGCTGGGCATCCGAAACAGATGCCTCAGCTGACTTCTCTGGATGTGGAGAAGCAGCGGCTCTACTCCGAGCTCCTCCTGGGTGTCAGAGCTCCTCACCCTATCTTCAAGTGTACATCCTGCCACCCTGTGAAGGAAACTCATTTCGGACGCTTGTATCTGATCTTGTCCTTTCGGTCATGACACAAAGCTCATGACCATAGGTGAGAGTAGGAACGTAGATTAAACGCTAAATCAAGAGCTTTGCCTTTCGGCTCAGCTCCTTCTTCACCACAATGGACCGATACATCGACCGCATTACTGCTGCTGCACCGATCCACCTGTCAATCTCACGCTCCATCCTTCCCTCACGCGTGAACAAAACCCCAAGATACTTGAACTCCTCCACCTGGGGTAAGGACTTTCCTCCAACCTGGAGATGGCAAATCACCTTTTTCTGGAGGAGCACCATAGCCTTAGACTTGGAGGTGCTGATTTCCATCCCAGCCGTGTCACGCTCAACAGCAAACTGATGCTGAAGTGCATGCCATGAATTAAATAACAAATATGTATGTACCAAATAATGCAATTGGCAGTGAGATGTATGTTTTGTGCACTGCAAAGAATGCTTTTCTTACTTAGTTTTTGCCTTGATTTTAGCCCAAATATCTAAAGATTCTTAAATCAAGAAGCATTTTCTAGACAAGCAAAAAATATTGTGTTGTTTTCAGAAATAATGAGTCAAAATGAAGCGAGTTTTTCCTTTAAACAAGCAAAATAATCTGACAATGGGGTGAAAATGATCTTGTTTTTTCACTTAGACATAACATTATTTTTCTTACCTCATTAGCAGATTGTTTTAATGAGAAACTCACTTAATTTTGGCAATTTTGGCTAGAAACAAGACTAAAATTCCAAGTAAAACATTGTTGTGGTGCATACCATACCATATTTCTACTCTGAGTACTATATATATATACAGTCCTATATAGTTAGGGCCCCCACAAAATCTATATATATATATATATTTGCTAAATGCACACAAATGTCTGCTAAAGGACTAAATGTGTTCAGCTATTTATAAGACATATACTATTATATAATCTATAAAGAAACCATTGAGCTGAGAAAACACCTGTTTCTATGATTTATTAAAAATTAACTTTGCATTACAGATGCTGTGTTGTTGAGGATGATGATGATGATGTGGTCTTCATTATGTGTTTTCTGGGTAGAGTGTGAGGACTTCAGCCTCTCCGATCCGCTCTGAAACACAAACAGATCATCATTTAATAGAGTCTGTTAATTGGGACGCAGCACAAGCAGTAGACACCAGCAAACACACTTTCAAAACTGTGTGTGAATGTGTATAGTTGCTATGGTAACACAACAACTATAGTAATTGATCTGTTGTGCTGATTCTACAGTTGCTATGGTAACACAACAACTAAAGTAATTTATCTGTTGTGGTGATTCTGCAGTTGCTATGGTAACACAACAACTAAAGTAATTTATCTGTTGTGGTGATTCTGCAGTTGCTATGGTAACACTACAACTAAAGTAATTAATCTGTTGTGGTGATTCTATAGTTGCTAAGACAACAATAACTATAGTAATTGATCTGTTGTGGTGATTCTACAGTTGCTATGGTAACACAACAACTAAAGTAATTTATCTGTTGTGGTGATTTTACAGTTGCTATGGTAACACAACAACTAAAGTAATTAATCTGTTGTGGTGATTCTATAGTTGCTAAGGTAACAATAACCATAGTAATTGATCTGTTGTGGTGATTCTACAGTCGCTATGGCAGCACAAAAACTAATTGATCTATTGTGGTGGTTCTATAGTTGCTATGGTAACACAACAACTAAAGTAATTGATTTATTGTGGTGATTGTACAGTTGCTATGGTACCACAACAACTATAGTAATTGATCTGTTGTGGTGATTCTACAGTTGTTATGGTAACACAACAACTAAAGTAATTTATCTGTTGTGGTGATTCTACAGTTGCTATGGTAACACAACAACTAAAGTAATTAATCTGTTGTGGTGATTCTATAATTGTTATGGTAACAATAACTATAGTAATTGATCTGTTGTGGTGATTCTATAATTGCTATGGTAACAATAACGATAGTAATTGATCTGTTGTGGTGATTTTACAGTTGCTATGGTAACACATCAACTACAGTAATTGATCTGTTGTGATGATTCTACAGTTGCTATAGTAACACAACAACTACAATAATTGATCTGTTGTGCTGATTCTATAGTCACTATGGTAACACAACCACTAATTGATCTATTGTGGTGATTCTATAGTTGCTATGGTGTTACCTGGTGTTGTGTTGCTAGGAGACACAATGTGTTATAAAGTAGACACAAATGCTGAATCCCAATTCGCACACTATCAGTCATACATTTAACTGGAAAACTGGCGTAATCTCAACTGAAACATGAAGAGAGGGCGGGGCATAGAGTAGCTCCTCCCCTTTAAAAAAACAGTCAGTAGCATTTTTATCACACCTCTGCTAGTGAGAGTGGTTGAGCTCAAGTGCATCAAATGAAAAGCCAATGAGAAGAAGGGGGCGGGGCATGTCGGACACAAAAGAGCATTTAATGGGTCAGAAGGTTTGATGACAAACTGAAGTATAAAGGGAGGGCAAAAAATCGATTTAAAATGACGAAACTGCAAGCTTTGGATGTTTACATCAGATTTAAATGTGAATTTTGTCATTGTTTTGGAGCACAATGGATCATAGATATCCTTAACCTAATATACTAACATCTAAAAACCTTTATTTTAATATCACAGGATGTTAAATATTAAATCTAGCATTTCCTTCAGGATCTACCTCTGATCTTTCAGCTAGAGTCGATGTGGGCAGTTTCACACTCCCCTGCTTTACCAAGCCACGCCCCCACATATGATTTATAATGTTTTCCTTTCTTTATTACTCTGAAGTTGAACTGAAAGACGAGGATTTCATGACCCTTTAATAACAGCTATTCTCTGGCAAAAGTGGCACATGTGAAGTCTTGAACTGAAAAATGACAATTGAGCATTGATGACACTCCAGTTCACTCCAGTGCACAAACTCACCTGGTTCCTCTGGTAAGGTCTCTGAGTGGCGCAAACTGAGGAAAAACACATAATAAGCTCATTAAACAGCATCCAAAAGGAGATCATAGAATCAAATACAGCTGACGATTACAATAATGCAGCATTACTTCAAAAAATGAGCAATTATTAATTGCATAGTTAAAGTCTAATTAGTGCATGAAAAGTAATTATTTACTCAATAGGAAATGTGATGTCTTAATTCAGTGTTTAATTCAGTAAGCATGTTCATTCATTCATTCATTCATTTTCTTTCAGCTTAGTCACTTTATTCATCAGGGGTCATCCTCAGCAGAATGAATCACCAACCATTCCAGCATATGTTTTACACAGTGGATGCCCTTCCAGCCGCAACCCATGACTGGGAAACACCCATAAACACTCATTCTCACACACACACACTCTTACACTTCAGCCAATTTAGTTGATCAATTCCCCTATAGCGCATGTGTTTGGACTGTGGGGGAAACCGGAGCACCTGGAGGAAACTCCACACCTACATGTGGAGAACATGCAAACTCCACACAGAAATGCAAGCTGACCCAGTCGAAACTCGAACCAGAGACCTTCTTGAGGTGATCGTGCTGCCCACTGCGCCACCATGCAGCCCATAAAATAATAAATATTTACATAAAAATAGCATTACTCTGCTTCTCTAAATTGATTCATATACTTTTTTTCCATCTATATGTGGTGAGGCATTAGCTGTGTTTCCATTCACCTAGTTTTGTGTGCACTTTGGAATATTGCATTAACCTCCTAGGGCTTGAGTGTCCACATATGTGGACAGCACATTTAAGCTCTTAAGTGTCTATTTAAAATACTTTAAATGTTTTATATTTAGTTACAGACACACAGTGTCATCCTGCAACTGTTTTGCAGCATATGAAGTGTCCCAAACACTATTTTTAACTGTCCAAAATGGGGAAAAAATGTTATTTTTACCCTCTGAGAGTCAAAGCAAGTTCAAAAAAAGATTTCCATGTTAAATCTGCATTAAAAAATTCTGGAAAAAGAGATTTGTGTAAATTCAGACCACGAGTCCACATATATAGACATCATTTTTCTCTAAATGTACATAATATCAAAAGACGATACCTAGGTTTTTATTCTAATTAGGTTCTAATAAGCCTAAATAGCAAAGAGAAATAAAAAATTTACATTCCTCCGCTCGCACACGCGAGTCTGGCGATACAGAAACTAGCTGATCAGATCACGGTGTTAGAGCAACAACACCCGGACTCTGCTTTAATCATTCTCGGGGATTTTAACAAAGCAAAACTGTCCCGTGAACTGCCAAAATATAGACAGCATGTTACATGTCCCACAAGAGAAAGCAATATTCTGGATCACTGCTATACCACAATAAAGGATGCATACCGCTCCGTCCAACGAGCAGCTTTGGGACACTCTGACCATTGTTTAATTCATCTCATTCCAACCTACAGGCAGAAACTGAAAACAGCCAAACCTGTATTAAGATCTGTGAAAAGATGGACTAACGAAACAGAGCGGGATCTACAAGCCTGTTTCGACCTCACTGACTGGAGTGTTTTTGAAGCTGCTGCAAACGATCTGGATGAGCTCACGGAGACTGTAACATCTTATATCAGTTTCTGTGAAGACGTGTGCATTCCTACCAGGACTCAACTCACATACAACAATGACAAACCATGGTTCACTGTAAAACTCAGACAGCTACGTCAGGCCAAGGAGGTTGCTTACAGAAATGGGGATAGGGCCTTGTATAAGCAGGCCAAACACACACTGGAAAAGGAGATCAGAGTCGCAAAAAGGAACTATTCTGAGAAACTAAGGAGTCAGTTCTCTTCCAGCGACTCAGCATCTGTGTGGAAAAGTCTGAAAAACATCACAAACTACAAGACACCATCCCCCAGCACTGTAGACAATGAACGACTTGCAAACGACCTGAATGAGTTTTACTGCCGGTTTGAGAAAACCCCCCACACCCACTCTGAACTGCTCTTCACGCCACCATTAACACCTCCACCACCCCCCGCCTCCCTCATACCTGCCCTACAGTTTAACGAAGATGAGGTGCGCCAGGTCTTCCAGAAACAAAAGAGGAAAAAAGCACCAGGCCCAGATTTTATAACACCAGCCTGTTTAAAATCCTGTGCTGACCAACTGGCCCCCATCTTCACCCTGATCTTCAACAGATCACTGGAGCTGTGTGAAGTGCCCTCCTGCCTCAAACGCTCCACCATCATCCCCATCCCAAAGAAACCCAAACTTACAGGACTAAATGACTACAGACCGGTGGCGCTAACATCTGTGGTCATGAAGTCTTTTGAAAAACTGATGCTGGCCCACCTGAAGGACATCACTGAACCCTCACTGGACTCTCTTCAGTTTGCCTACAGAGCAAACAGGTCTGTGGATGATGCAGTAAATATGGGACTGCATTATGCTCTGCAACACCTAGACAGACCAGGGACCTATGTGAGGATGTTGTTTGTTGACTTCAGCTCGGCGTTTAACACTATCATCCCAAAACTTCTCCTGCCCAAATTAACTCAGCTCTCTGTGCCCACCTCTGTCTGTCAGTGGATCAACAGCTTCCTAACGGACAGGCAGCAGCTGGTGAAGCTGGGAAAATTCTCATCTAGTATCCGTACAATCAGCACTGGCGCCCCCCAGGGGTGTGTCCTCTCCCCACTGCTCTTCTCCCTGTACACGAATGACTGCACTTCAAAAGACTCCTCTGTGAAGCTCTTGAAGTTTGCAGACGACACCACACTTATCGGTCTCATTCAGGACGGTGACGAGTCTGCTTACAGACAGGAGGTTAAGGAGTTGGCTGTCTGGTGCAGTAACAACAACCTGGAGCTCAACACGCTCAAAACAGTGGAGATGATAGTGGACTTCAGGAGAAACCCCCCTGCTCTCCCCCCACTGAGCATCATGGACAGCATTGTGGCAGCAGTGGAGTCATTCAGGTTCCTGGGCACCACCATCTCTCAGGACCTGAAGTGGGACACTCACATTGACTCCATTGTCAAAAAAGCTCAACAGAGGCTGTACTTTCTTCGTCAGCTGAGGAAGTTTAACCTCCCAAAGGAGCTGCTGAAACAGTTCTACACCTCCATCATTGAATCAGTCATCTGCACATCAATAACTGTCTGGTTTAGCTCAGCTACTAAATACGACCTCCAAAGACTACATCGAATAGTTCAGACTGCTGAGCGAATCATTGGTACAATGCTTCCTACTCCCCAAGAACTGTACTTATCCAGAGCGAGCAGAAGGGCTGCCAAAATCACTCTGGACCCCTCACACCCAGCACACTGCCTCTTTGAACTGTTACCTTCTGGTTGACGCTACAGAGCACCGCGCACCAGAACAGCCCGACACAGAAACAGTTTCTTCCCTCAGGCAATCCATCTCATGAACACTTGATGATAATAATTGTGGAGCCAACATCACTACTTGCCATACACTTTTATACACATATACACTTATTTAACAACACACTTTACATGCCAATTTGCACATAACAGCTGCACATATAACGTTGTATATAGTAATAAACACGTACATACACTTGTCAATCTGTATATTTGCACTCACTACTTACTTCTATTTTTTTAAAATATATTTATTATCTGTTTTTTGTCCTGTCTCTGTAATCCTGTTGCACTGTAGAAGCTCTGTCACCAAAACAAATTCCTCATATGTGTGAACATACCTGGCAATAAAGCTCTTTCTGATTCTGATTCTGATTCTGAAAATGCATGTAAAAGTACACCTTGGGCCTTAAGAGGTTAAAGATGATTAATGTAAAGGCCATGATGTGCATACATTTTGAAAATGGGCATGAAAACATGCACAGCACCAGTGGTGTAGTCAGGGCTATACGCACGTATAGTCAGTATGCCTACTTTTTTCTATGAGCTGTTTGTGTATTACGAATTCTGAGGATCAATAATTGCGTATACCCTCGGTATTCTCACTTGTTTTGCTGATTAGACTTCCCTAATTACGTGTATTCGCATCCCCTTTAACTGTATACCAAATGTGTTTTTAACTCTCATCTTAATTTGTTGCTATTTGAGCATTTTTGGTTATATTTTGCGCCATTCCCTGCCCTCTGTCAGTCCATCATCACAGTGCTTCAGTATTATACTTATATTATTATTCCCTCCAGAACTGTCTTGAGCATCTGTCTGCGCTTCAGTCTCACACCTCCAAAAGCCACCGCGTTCATTGCATTTCGTCTTCTGAGGCGCAGCTCAATTATTAGAGGAGAGCAAACACCACAGTGGAGAATCCCAACAGTGCAGCAAACTCCACCTCTCTCAGTGATGTCTGTGCAGGAGCAGGAGGAGCTGAGAAGTTTATTATCTTTAGTTTCTCATTGACTAGAAACGCTGCTTTATTCACTAATGTTTTACGTGATTTTACAGTTTGTGCATAAATCTGATTCTCATCTTCAAATGGACACACAGGTGCTGATGTAGGTGTGCTGACCTGCTCCTGTGGGCTCTGCCGGCCGGCTCCAGCAGCAGATGTTCAGTGTTCAGTGGATCTGCAGATGTTTGGAGGCTCAGAGAAGAGCAGTCGCTCACCGCCTGCTTCAGTAAACCCTGAACCAGCTCCTTCTCTGAGCACAAACACACTTAATGAGTCCTCATTAACACAGAACACACACACAAATACACATATTCACAGAAAAACACACACAATATTTAAGAAAGGTTAGATATACACTCACCGGCCACTTTATTAGGTACACCTGTCCAACTGCTCAGTAACGAAAATTTTTAATCAGCCAATCACATGGCAGCAACTCAATGTGTTTAGGCATGTAGACATGGTCAAGACGATCTGCTGCAGCTCAAAGCGAACATCAGAATGGGGAAGAAAGGGGATTTAAGTGACTTTGAATGTGGCATGGTTGTTGGTGCCAGACGGGCTGCTCTGAGTATTTCAGAAACTGCTGATCTACTGGGATTTTCACGCACAACCATCTCTAGGGTTTACAGAGAATGGTCCGACAAAAAGGAAATATCCAGTGAGCGGCAGTTCTGTGGGCGCAAATGCCTTGTTGATGCCAGAGGTCAGAGGAGAATGGCCAGACTGGTTCCAGCTGATAGAAAGGCAACAGTAACTCAAATAAGCACTCGTTACAACCGAGGTCTGCAGAAGAGCATCTCTGAACACACAACACGTCCAACCTTGAGGCGGATGGGCTACAGCAGCAGAAGACCACACCAGGTGCCGCTCCTGTCAGCTAAGAACAGGAAACTGAGGCTACAATTCACACAGGCTCACCAAAACTGGACAATAGAAGATTGGAGAAATGTTGCCTGGTCTGATGAGTCTCCATTTCGGCTCAGAATTTGGCCTCAACAACATGAAAGCATGGATCCATCCTGCCTTGTATCAGCGGTTCAGGCTGGTGGTGGTGGTGTAATGGTGTGGGGGGAGATTTTCTTGGCACACTTTGGGTCCATTAGTACCAACTGAGCATCGCGCCACAGCCTACCTGAGTACTGTTGCTGACCATGTCCATCCCTTTATGAGCACAGTGTCTCCATCTTCTGATGGCTACTTCCAGCAGGATAACGCACCATGTCATAAAGCACCAATCATCTCAGACTGGATTCTTGAACATGACAATGAGTTCACTGTACTCAAATGGCCTCCACAGTCACCAGAGCTCAATCCAATAGAGCACCTTTGGGATGTAGTGGAACGGGAGATTGGCATCATGGATGTGCAGCCGACAAATCTGCAGCAACTGTGTGATGCTATCATGTCAATATGGAGCAAAATCTCTGAGGAATATTTCCAGTAGCTTGTTGAATCTACGCCATGAAGGATTAAGGCAGTTCTGAAGGCAAAAGGGGGTCCAACCCGGTACTAGTATGGTGTACCTAATAAAGTGGCCGGTGAGTGTATATTTTAGAATAAAAACATACCAAGGAAGATTTAAGACTTTCTGCTCCAAGAGCTTATTAAGGCCTTAAATTATTTATTTAAAGGGTTATTATAATGATTAGGTCATTGAGGATATATTATTTATTTGAGGTTATATTACTATAATGAATTAATTTACTATATTCTGTTAGTGTTTGAGAGATACTTTAAATATTGCTGGTCTAAAGCTGAATACTTCCTATGCATATGCTATTTACTTTGTGCAGTGTTAATCAACCAATCAGAATCTGCCTACCTTTGTCACTGGCCAATAAAAGCCACTGCTGGACCATGGAGAGCGAATCAGTTTGCAGGATCTGACACAAGAGCTCCAGCACCTGCACAAACACATCAGACACATTATTTTAATACTTAACAAGACAAATATCACTGATTCTTATAATTTATTCAACAAAACGGAAATAATACATCAACTAAATACTGTGGATTGCACTGGTATACAGCATAACAACTTTAGATAGTCAAAAGATGGGAGTAAGTCTTATTGGTTTTATTTCGGCTAGAATAAAAGCAGTTTTTAATTGTTTTAAAGCCATGTTAAGGTCAATATTATTAGCCCCTTTAAGCAATATTAGTTTTGGATTGTCTCCAGAACAAACATCTGTTATACAATGACTTGCCTAATTACCCTAACTTTACCCTAATTACCCTAGTGAAGCCTTTAAATGTCTCTTTAAGCTCAATACTAGTGAAGAATATCTAATCTAATATTATTTACTGTCATCATGACAAAGAGAAAATAAATCAGTTATTAGAGATGAGTTATTAAAACTATTATGTGCTGAAATATGTAGGAAAATTCTCTCCGGTAAACAGAAATTGGGGAAAAATATGAAAGTTATTCCCTTTACTGCACTTTATTTGCTCTTAATCACTTCAGAAGAATTTAATTAATGTTGTTATGAAACATTAAACATAAAAACCACTCTATCAGGTGAAACCAGCAGTTTTTTCCACATCATGCTTGAGTTTTTCATGTTTTGAGGTGTGTTACCTTGAGCTCCAGCCCCTCCAGCACGTGTGTGTGTGTTGCCGTCCGCCGGTGGGATGTCCTGCTGCGCTTCTTTCCTCCCCATGATGAAGATGGGATGATCCGGCCGGACTGAGATGAATACTGAGTCTTCCTGCGCGGAGCTTCATCATCCGCACGCTTCTGTGGCTTTATTCAGACAACACACACTTGCTTAATAAAATAAAAACAAATGGAAATAAGCAAAAAATAAAAAAAAATAAAAAAAAAGGAAAGAAAAGAAAAGAAAAGAAAAATGTAATAAAAAAGGAAAATAAAAATTACATTACATTTAAAACAAATTTTATTACATAAAAATTTAATTAATTTAAATTAAATTAAAACATTAAAAATAAAAATTTTATTATTTTACATTTTTTTATTAAATTAAATTTAAAAATAAAAAATAAAATATAGTTACATAAAAAAATTATTTAATTACATTAAATTAAAACAATTAAAACAAATATACAATAAAATTACATAACAATTTTTATTAAATTTAAATAAAAAATAAAAATACATAAAAAATTTTATTAAATTAAATTTAAAAAATAAAATAAAATGACATAAAAAATTTAATTGAATTTAAAAAATGTAAATAAATAATTTTAATAATAAAATAAAATTACATAAAAAAAATCTATTTAACTCAATTTAAAAATGAAAAATAAAATAACATTAAAAATTAATTTAATTGAATTAAAAAATGTAAGAAAAAATAATATTACATTAATTACATAAATTAACTAAATATTAAATTAAATAAACATAAAAGCATATTTGTATAGTACAGCATAGTAATAAAATAAATTATAGTAAATATAAAGAAATATTACATTTAAGACATGATATAATAAAAATGATTATAGTTTATTACATGTTTAAATATTATTATATAAATTCAATTCATTTATTTATTTTAATAACCTTATTTTTATTTATTTTTATTATTTATTTTTTATAACCTTCTAGTCATTTAGACAATTATAGTTTATAAACCCAACTAAATCCAAGCAATTTTACAGAGAACCGGAGAGACCGGAGCACACTGAGGAAACCCACACCAACACAGGGAGAACATGCAAACTCCACACAGAAATGCCAACTGACCCAGCTGAGACTCGAACCAGCAACCCTCTTGCTGTGAGGCGACATCGCTACCCATTGTGCCACTGCATCACCCCTGTGATTTTTTAAGTAGTTCTTTATTTTTTTTATTACATTTTATATTATTTTTTTATTGTTTTTTATTTTATTTGACTTTTTTTTTTTTTTCATTTATTATTTATTTTTTAAATTACATTTTTTGTGTGTGCTATTTGTATTTTATTTTATTTCATTATTATTTTTGTTTTATTTTTATTTATTATTTTTTGATTGTTTTTTATTTTATATATTATTTTATATTATTTGGTCATTTATAAAAAAAATACTATAATTTCTTTTTTGTGTTATTTTTATTTTACTTTAATTTTAGTTTTAGTTATTTTTTATGCTGTTTTTTATTTTAGATTTAGATTTTTCTTTTTTCTTTTGTTTGATATTTTATTATTATCTATTTAATTATTTATATAAAAAATTTTTAAATTACTATTATTGTCATAGTGCACTATTCATATGGGGCAATTTCAGATAGAGCCAGATACTGTACCTCCCTCTTGTCATGTTGAGTCTCAGCCGCAGCTGAAAGTTTGATTTTAGTAGCCAAATCCTTCAGTTCCTCACGCCAGCTTTCAGAAATCAGCGCTGTGGAGAAAAAGATCAAAAGACGCAAACGTACATTAGAAAATACATCAACATTTGAAGACCATTTTTCAGAAGAGCTACACAATATGCTGGAAGACGACTCAGAAACTGCTACTCACATGAAAAAATACTATAATAAACACTGTAGTATGTTTTAACCATACTATAGTAAAGTACTTGAATTAATCTGTTGCTGTGATTCTACCGTTGCTATGGTAACACAAGAACTGTATTAATATAAACAAATGACCCAATACTGTATAATTTACTACAATATAGTATTGACCAATCAGAATCAAGCATACCAGAGAGCTGTATCATCAATAGCTTATAATTAGAGAATGTAACATTACTGTAAAGTGTGATTGTGAAATTCTCACTCAGTGTTCGTGTAAATGATGATTTCTTGTACCTGCTCGTGGTCCGGATCGGTCAGAGCTGATCTCAGGTGTGAAAAATGCAGAACGGCTCCCGCTGACTGACACCTGACTCTTAATGAGTGGATGTGGACACAGCGGAGTGAAGCCGAACCAGTCATCATTTACCATACACACCAGTTTACCATTCAGCCCTTCAGGACACAAAACACCAGCAGAAATATTTCACTACTGCAGTGTACCAACACAAGCCGATTACATAAATGTGTTTAAAAAAAAAGTAATCTAATGTAATCCTAAAGTAGTCTGATTACATTACTTTTTAATACATTTATGGTAATGTAATCAGACTACTTTAGGATTACATTAGATTACTTTTGTTACACATTTATGATAATGTTCTGACTAGTTTTGGATTACATTGTTGCACATGTTTGGTAATGAAATCTGAATACTTTTATATTACATTTAGATTACTTTTTAATACATTTATGGTAATCTAAATGTAATCTAAAAGTATTCACATTTCATTACCAAACATGTGCAACAATGTAATCCAAAACTAGTCAGAACATTATCATAAATGTGTAACAAAAGTAATCTAAATGTAATCCAAAAGTATTCAGAGTTTATTACCAAACATGTATAACTAATCTAAATGTAATCCAAAAGTGGTCCAATTTTATTACCTTAAATGTCAAAAAATGCAATTTAATTGTAATCCAAAACTAGCCAGATTACATTATCATAAATGTGAAACAAAAGTAATCTAAATGTAATCCAAAAGTATTCAGATTTCATTACCAAACATGTGCAACAATGTAATCCAAAACTAGCCAGATTACATTATCATAAATGTG
The DNA here is from genome assembly GCF_903798145.1 of Danio aesculapii. Classification (NCBI taxonomy): domain Eukaryota; kingdom Metazoa; phylum Chordata; class Actinopteri; order Cypriniformes; family Danionidae; genus Danio; species Danio aesculapii. Next base: position 49,665,985 of record NC_079446.1, on the reverse strand, counting down.
TAACAAAAGTAATCTAAATGTAATCCAAAAGTATTCAGATTTCATTACCAAACATGGATAACTAATCTAAATGTAATCCAAAAGTGGTCCAGTTTTATTATCTTAAATGTGAAAGAATGCAATTTAATTGTAATCCAAAAGTAGTCACATTACATTACCATAAATGTGTAACAATGTAATCCAAAACTAGTCAGATTACATTATCATAAATGTGCAACAAAAGCAATCTAAATGTAATCCAAAAGCAGTCAAATAAAATTACCATAAATGAGTAACAAAAGTAATCTAAAGGTAATCCAAAAGTACTCAGATTTCATTACCATAAATGTATATCAAAACTAATCTAAATATAATCCAAAGGTTTAGTCAGATTACTATAGTCAGATTACTTAATCATAAATGATTAACAAAAATAATCCAAAATTAATTCAAAAACAGTCAGATTACATTACCATAAATGTGTAACAAAAGTAATTCATGGGTAATCCAAAAGTAGTCAGATTATGTCACCATAAATGTGAAACAAAAGCTATTTAAATGTGATCCAAAAGAAGTCAAATTTCACTATGTAAATGTTTAACAAATGTAATCTAAGGATAATCCATAGTCAGATTACATTACCTAAATGTGTAAATAATGTAATCTAAATGTAATCCAAAAGTAGTCAGATTACATTATCATAAATGTGTACCAATGTAATTCAAAGTTAGCCCGATTCCATTACCATGTATCAAAAGTAATCTAAATGTAATCCAAAAGCAGTCCGATTACATTACCATAAATGTGTAACAAAAGTAATCTAAGGGTAATACAAAGTAGTAAGATTACATAACATAGATGTGTAAATAATGTAATCTAAATTATTCTAAAATGTATTCAGATTACATTACCACAAATGCATAACAAAACTAAATGTAATCCAACAAAAAATCTAAATGTAATCCAAAAGTAATCAGATTACATTATCATAAATGTCTAACAATGTAATCCAAAACTAGTCAGAATACTATCATAAAAGTGTAACAACTGTAATCTAAATGTAATCCAAAAGTATCAATATTACATTACCTAAACGTGTAACAAAAGTAATCTAACGGTAATAAAAAAGTAGACAGATTACATAACATAAATGTGCAAAAAACGTAATCTAAATGTAATCCAAAAGCAGTCAGATAGAATTATCATAAGTGTGTATCAAAATAAAGCAAAAGTATCCAAATTACATTACCATAAATGTGTAACAATGTAATCCAAAAGTAATCAGATTACATTATCATAAATGTGTATCAAAAGTAATCTAAATGTAATCCAAAAGCAATCAGATTACATTAGCACAAATGTGTAACATAAATCTAACTGACATTTAACTGTAAATGAACCGACAATCTTCTGTGACTGACTAAAGATTTTGTCATGTAATTTGTAAACGCTACACCCTTACGAAATTTTCAGCAATTAAATATCACAGTAAATATCCGCAGATTGTAACCCATTATTGAATATATTTATTTACTCACCTAAATATGTGTAAATACATATTTACTCACTTTTTATATTAAATTCAGTAATATGTTTTATGATATGACTTATGTACAATACAGTTTTTAAAGTAATATTTTCTGTCTTTTAGTAGATGCAGTATATTATCATATGACAGACTTATTTTGTTTACTTAATGTTTCTAATTGAATGTGCATTTAAACCTTAATTGTAATTATTTTATTTAATGTGTTAAATATTTAGTTACTATACTCAAAAAATATCATTCCACGTAAATCCATATATAAAATTCTGTGCAGAAATATCCAAAAATGCAGTTCATCATCAGTAATGCTTTCACATGCAGATCACACACATTATAAAAAGTGCAGCGAATGCCTGCTGTGCACAGGATTATTCACAGGATCACAGTCAGGTTTCACACAGGAATGAACACGATCACAGGTTCTTGAAGGCTGAAAGTCATCAAAGAAAGCATCTGTGATGTAATGCATGTTGTTTTGATGATCATAAAATAAACTCCTTCATGACTCTGGATCAGAGCTTTGCATTAATGAAGCGAGGCCTGTTTGTGCTTCACTTGACTGTGATCTTACATTAATTGCACAGCAGGATTTCTGTCTAAATTAGCAGCTTGTAGCATTTTTTGTGTGTGTCAAATAATTACTTCATATTTTGAATGAAGAGGTTTCGTCTTATGGATGTGATATCAATTCATAATGACAGCTGAAATGTCTCAGCTAAATTAAATGTTTAAATTGCTAAAGCATTTGCTCTGAGTGCTCCAAACGGATAACTAGGCATGAATTATACACTGTAAAAAGAATTGCTGCCTTGTTATTTTTGTTTTATTGAATGAAATTATAATTTCTTGTCAGTTTTATTGACAAAGTGGGGTGACTAGTAAAATTATGCTAAAAAATAGTTGAAATCTCATTAAACTCATTAAAATAAGCTGTCATATTATTATTTAAGGTGTAGATGTGACAGAAAATTCAATATAAATGTGCAATAAATGTAAATATAAAATAAATATAAATAAGACTGAATTAACAGACCACTCAAAATTCCTCAGTTTCTCTGGATTTTTAAACAATAATAATAATAATAAATTATTTTATTGATGACACGGTGGCTCAGTGGTTAGCACTGTGTCTTCACAGCAAGAAGGTCGCTGGTTTGAGCCTCGGTTGGGTCAGTTGGTGTTTCTGAGTGGAGTTTACATGTTCTGCCCGTGTTGGTGTGGGTTTCCTCCGGGTGCTCCGGTTTCCCCCACAGTTCAAATACATGCGCTATAGGGGAACTGATGAACTAAATTGTCTGTAGTGTATGAGTGTGTATGTGTGTGTGTATGTGTGTGTGTGTGTTAGTGTGTGTGTGTGTGTGTGTGTGTGTGTGTGTGTGTGTGTGTGTGTGTGTGAGAATGAGTGTGCATGAATGAGTGTGGATGTTTCCCAGTACTGGGTCGGAGCTGAAAGAGCATCCGCTGCGTAAATCATATTCGGGAATAGTTGGCGGTTCATTCTGCTGTGGCTTAAAACTAGCATCTCCTTTCTGAATTATAGTTATATACATAACGTGATTTTTGTTTTATTCTGTAAACTACTGATTACAAATATTCTAAATATATAAAATATAATATATTAATATATTATATTAAAATATAAATCATACGTTTTGTGCATAAAATAACAAAAAGGTGCCATTTTCACAATATCAAGAAATAGCAAATCAATTCTGGTGGAATAACCTTTTTAGGATTTTTCTATGATTTTCTGCTTTAAATGACAGTATTGTAATTTAAATTGAGAAGAAATGTTATCAGACATGTACAGAATTAAAAATGGTATAATATTACTGGGCAGATTAATCGCAATTAAACAAAATAAAAGTTTGTTTTGACATATGTCTGTGTATTCATTCATTCAATTTCATTCGGCTTAGTCTCTTTATTCATCGAGGGTCGCCACAGCGGAATGAACCGCCAACTCATGTTTTACACAGCGGATGCCTTTCCAGCTGCAACCCAGTCCTGGGAAACACTCATACACACTCATTCACACATACACAACGGCCAATTAAGTTAATCAATTCCCATATATGTGTGGACTGTTTTGGACTGTGGGAGAAATCAGAGCACCTGGTGGAAACCCAAGCCTACATTGGGAGAACATGCAAACTCCACACAGAGGAGCCAACTGACCCAGCCGGGACTAGAACCAGCGATCTTCTTGCTGTGAGACCACAGTGCTAACCACTGAGCCACTGTGTATCATTCATTCATTTTCTTTTAGGCTTAGTCCCTTTATTAACCAGGTGTCGCCACAGCGGAATGAACCGCCAACCTATCCAGCACATGTTTTACACAGCGGATGCCTTTTCAGTTCCATCACTGGGAAACACCCATGCACTCTTATTCACACTCAAAACTTTTATTTTGGATGTGATTAATCTTCAAGACATAATATATATATATATATATATATATATATATATATATATATATATATATATATATATATATATATATATATATATATATATATATATATAAATGTATATGTAAATGAATATGTAAATGTATATGTAAATGTATACATATGTATACATATATATATATATATATATATATATATATATATATATATATATACATACATATTTATACATTTATATATATATATACATACATACATACATACATACATACATACATACATACATACATACATACATACATATATATATATATATATATATATATATATATATATATATATATATATATATATATATATAGTCCTCAAAATAAAACCAAATAAAAAGCTAAATGTCATTCTAGTCAGTGTTATTTATTAAATATTCTCTCACTAAAAAACTCCAAAGCAACAAAACTTTAAGCATCACAAACAAGATTTCCCGAACGCCTGTTTGTGCTTCTCTTGACTGTGATCTTACATTAATTGCACAGCATGCTTTCTGTGTGTAAATTAGCAGCTTGCGGGTTTTAAAAACAGAACCTCACATATTTTCCACCATTTGGTGTGGAAAAACTGGCCATTAGATGTATGCAAATCAGCCGGCAGCAGTTCAGGAAAACTGTGTGCTTATGCAGAAGCTCATCATTAAAGTCCTTCACAGCACAGATTATTACACACACTTTCCTCACGTAGAGAGTCCTGCTGGCCGTTTGATAAAGTCTGGCCTTTATTATGCCAATGAACTAGGTGATGAAAAACCCCCATCTAAAGGATTAGGAAAGAAATGTTTTTTTTTTGTACTACACAATAATCTTAGACTTTCTGCCAATGCACATTCATGACAAGATCATTTTTAAGTTTAATAAATAATTTAGAGGATATTTACAAATATTTATGTCTTAAATGTGCTGTATGTAAGATTTTGACCCCCTCTAAAGCATAAAAATACCATCACGTGTTTGCAGATATTGAAGAAACATGCTCAGTGAACGTTCTTGTTCATCTGAAAAACAATGCTTTTTCATTCATTCAGTCAGGAAGGCTCTCAAAGCATGACCGAAATGCGACCTGCGGTGGACAGTAGCAGACTCCAAAATGACACGTAGACTCAGAGTTCCACATGAAGTTATTAATTAGCAAATAATATTAATATTACAAGCGTAAACATTAGGTGAGCAGGTTACATTGAAACCACGTGTCCTAACAACACGCTTCGTGACGAGATACGCAGTGATGAGAAATCTGTCTGTTTGCACCAGACCAAGTTCAACGACCGGGTGTCAAACTTACACACTGCACCTTTAATATTTACATATTTATTAATTGATGGAAATCTGACAGACTGGACAATAATCACATATTGCATAAAAATAATAATTTGTAATACATTTTTCTGATGTTGCAGAGCATATCCATGACAAGAGTATGTCAAGAGTAAGACAATTAAATTTAACTTAACATTTATAAATGGAATCACTTGAATGGCAAACTTTATTTTGAAAAGTAATATGCAAAACAGCAATACAACATGTAATATTAATTTTCTTTTTGTCTGTATTCAAATTGAGCATTTTCTTTCACATATGTGCAAAGTTTGATGCAAAACACAAAAATGTATTAAAATAAATGACAAAAAATTTAACATGTAATTTACATACTATTTTTAACGCTTTTTAATAAATTTATTGCAAAATTAAATTGCAAATGTATTTCCTTATTTCTCATTTCTCATCACTTTTTAAAACACAATAAAATCATGAAAATGCATAAAATTGTGTTTTAGACATGCCATGTGGAGTTCATTTTAAGGTTAGCATCTGGAGCTAAAGAACAAAATAGTGAAAAATGTCAACTTGGTCACACTCAACTCTGTCTTCGTCAACTCTGTTATTATCATCAACTTTGTTATCGTCAACTTTGTTATCGTCAACTCTGTCACCGTCAACTCTGTCATCGTCAACTCTGTCACCGTCAACTCTGTCACCGTCAACTCTGTCACCGTCAACTCTGTCATCGTCAACTCTGTTATTATCATCAACTTTGTTATCGTCAACTTTGTTATCGTCAACTCTGTCACCGTCAACTCTGTCATCGTCAACTCTGTCACCGTCAACTCTGTCACCGTCAACTCTGTCACCGTCAACTCTGTCATCGTCAACTCTGTTATTATCATCAACTTTGTTATCGTCAACTCTGTCATCGTCAACTCTGTCACCGTCAACTCTGTTATTATCATCAACTTTGTTATCGTCAACTCTGTCATCGTCAACCTCTGTCACCGTCAACTCTGTCATCGTCAACTCTGTTATTATCATCAACTTTGTTATCGTCAACTTTGTTATCGTCAACTCTGTCATCGTCAACTCTGTCATCGTCAACTCTGTCATCGTCAACTCTGTCACCGTCAACGCTGTCACCGTCAACTCTGTTGTTATCGTCAACTCTGTCACCGTCAACTCTGTTATTATCATCAACTATGTTATCGTCAACTTTGTCACCGTCAATTCTGTCATCGTCAACTCTGTCACCGTCAACTCTGTTATTATCATCAACTTTGTTATTATCAACTCTGTCATCGTCAACTCTGTCACCGTCAACTCTGTCACCGTCAACTCTGTCACCGTCAACTCTGTCACCGTCAACTCTGTCACCGTCAACTCTGCCACCGTCAACTCTGTCACCGTCAACTCTGTCACCGTCAACTCTGTTATTATCATCAACTTTGTTATCGTCAACTTTGTCACCGTCAACTCTGTTATTATCGTCAACTCTGTCATCGTCAACTCTGTCATCGTCAACTCTGTTATTATTGTCAACTCTGTCATCGTCAACTCTGTCATCGTCAACTCTGTCATCGTCAACTCTGTCATCGTCAACTCTGTCATCGTCAACTCTGTCATCGTCAACTCTGTTATTATTGTCAACTCTGTTATTATCGTCAACTCTGTCATCGTCAACTCTGTCATCGGCAACTCTGTTATTATCATCAACTTTGTTATCGTCAACTCTGTCATCGTCAACTCTGTCACCGCCAACTCTGTCACCGCCAACTCTGTCACCGTCAACTCTGTCACCGTCAACTCTGTCACCGTCAACTCTGTCACCGCCAACTCTGTCACCGTCAACTCTGTCACCGTCAACTCTGTTATCGTCAACTCTGTTATCGTCAACTCTGTTATCGTCAACTCTGTTATCGTTAACTCTGTTATCGTTAACTCTGTGACCGTTAACTTTGTGACCCTCAACTTTGTTACCGTCAACTATGTTATCGTCAACTATGTTATCGTCAACTTTGTCACCGTCAACTCTGTCACTGTCAACTTTGTTGCCGTCAACTGTGTTATTGTTAACTCTGTGACCGTTAACTTTGTGACTCTCAACTATGTTATCGTCAACTATGTTACCATCAACTTTGTTATTGTCAACTCTGTCACCGTCAACCGTGTGTGTGTGTGTGTTTACCCTGCATGTGTTGGACTCTGTGTGTGTTTACCATGCTTGTGTCGGACTCTCTGTGTGTGTGTGTGTGTGTGTGTGTGTGTGTGTGTGTGTTTAACCTGCATGTGTTGGACTCTGTGTGTGTGTGTGTGTTTAACCTGCATGTGTTGGACTCTGTGAGTGTGTTTACCATGCTTGTGTCGGACTCTGTGTGTGTGTGTGTGTGTGTGTGTGTGTGTTTACCATGCATGTGTCGGAATCTGTGTGGGTGTGTGTGTGTTTACCCTGCATGTGTCGGACTCTGTGTGGGTGTGTGTGTTTACCCTGCATGTGTCGGACTCTGTGTGTTTACCCTGCATGTGTCGGACTCTGTGTGGGTGTGTGTGTTTACCCTGCATGTGTCGGACTCTGTGTGGGTGTGTGTGTTTACCCTGCATGTGTCGGACTCTGTGTGGGTGTATGTGTTTAACCTGCATGTGTCGGACTCTGTGTGGGTGTGTGTGTTTACCCTGCATGTGTCGGACTCTGTGTGGGTGTGTGTGTTTACCCTGCATGTGTCGGACTCTGTGTGGGTGTGTGTGTTTACCCTGCATGTGTCGGACTCTGTGTGTTTACCCTGCATGTGTCGGACTCTGTGTGGGTGTGTGTGTTTACCCTGCATGTGTCGGACTCTGTGTGGGTGTGTGTGTTTACCCTGCATGTGTCGGACTCTGTGTGGGTGTGTGTGTTTACCCTGCATGTGTCGGACTCTGTGTGGGTGTGTGTGTTTACCCTGCATGTGTCGGACTCTGTGTGGGTGTGTGTGTTTACCCTTCATGTGTCGGACTCTGTGTGGGTGTGTGTGTTTACCCTGCATGTGTCGGACTCTGTGTGGGTGTGTGTGTGTTTACCCTTCATGTGTCGGACTCTGTGTGGGTGTGTGTGTTTACCCTGCATGTGTCGGACTCTGTGTGGGTGTGGGTGTGTGTGTTTACCCTGCATGTGTCGGACTCTGTGTGGGTGTGTGTGTTTACCCTGCATGTGTCGGACTCTGTGTGGGTGTGTGTGTGTTTACCCTGCATGTGTCGGACTCTGTGTGGGTGTGTGTGTTTACCCTGCATGTGTCGGACTCTGTGTGGGTGTGTGTGTGTTTACCCTGCATGTGTCGGACTCTGTGTGGGTGTGTGTGTTTACCCTGCATGTGTCGGACTCTGTGTGGGTGTGTGTGTGTTTACCCTGCATGTGTCGGACTCTGTGTGGGTGTGGGTTGTGTCTGGAGAAGAAGGAGTGATGGCTGAGCGTCCCGAAGCGCAGGCTGCCCCTAGTGGAGGCTCTGGATCCTGCAGACTCACACTGCACTGAGCCCAGATCAGCCCTGGAGACACCCACATTCACCTGCTGCTCCGATTCATCCATAATGCCTGCAGACACAAGCGCATGTTAACATATCCGCCAACACTTCAGCTTAAAGTACACAATCAAAACTAATCAAAACTAAGCATGTTGATTTTGTCAGCTCACACTGCTAGTTTTGTGCTGAACAATTGATCTGTGCATGTCATTAAGAAGAAAACAGTAGTTTGCTCTTGAAATGTTGAATTGAAATCTGCAACTGCACTTCCTGTTTGTTCTCAGTTAAATTCCCAGATCAGGGCTGTCTGAGGTATTGGGTGTGGCTAACATACTTAACCACGCCCCTCCAACTGTCAGTTTAGACATCAAACAGAAATGGTGAGCAGGAGGAGTCTGTTAGGTTGTAATAACTCTCCATCTTTCAGAATGAAACGCCTACTTTACTACATCCAATCAGCTCGCAGTAGGAAAAAACAAGCCACGCCCACTGCTTTCTCATTTAATATTCCGTTTCTCTAGGAACTGCGGCACAATACAGAAAAAAACAGTCACAGATTCCGGATCATGCAGACTTTAAGCAGCAGTTCTCACGGTAAACTAGCGGCTGATTATCTGTCTTTTGGTCAATTCTGAACCACCAGTGATAAAACCATTTTTACACCACAAAAACTGACACACACACACACACACACACACACACGCACACACATACACACACACACACACACACACACACACACACACCACACACACACACACACACACACACACACACACACACACACAGACAGACAGACAGACAGACAGACAGACAGACAGACAGACAGACAGACCAAACAAACACACATGCACAATCCAACAAACACACACCCTTAAACACACGCACACTACACACTCCAGCACACACCCCAAACAGACACAGATGCACAGTCCAACACACACCCCAAGACACACAGACAAAACAAACAAACACACACACACACACACACACACACACCTCAAACAAACACACATGCACACTCCAACACACCCCTTAAACAAACACACACACACATGCACACTCCAGCACACACTCCTTAATCAAACACACAGACACGCACGCACGCACGCACGCACACACGCACACACACACACACGCACACACGCACACTCCAAACAAACACAAATGTACACTCCTACACACACCACTTAATCAAACACACAGACACACACACGCACATACACACACACACACACACACACAAACAGACGTACACTCCAACACATATACACACACACAATCACACAAGTACACTCAAACACACACACACACGCATACTCCAACAAACATACATACACACACACAAAATCACACAAGTACACTCCAACACATACACACACACACAAACACACACACACACGCACACGCACACTCCAACCAAACACACATGTACACTCCTACACACACCACTTAATCAAACACACAGACACACACGAACATACACACACACACACACGCATACACACACACACACAAACAGACGTACACTCCAACACATATATACACACACACACAATCACACACATACACTCCAACACACACACACACGCGCACTCCAACACATATACATACACACACAAACAAAATCACACAAGTACACTCCAACACATACACACCCACACACACACATGACGTACACTCCAACACATATACATACACACACACAAAATCACACACGTACACTCCAACACATACACACACACACACACACACACACGCATACACACACACACACAAACAGACGTACACTCCAACACATATACACACACACACACACACACACATTAACAGATTCGAATACATTTAACTTTTATCTCTTTGTTTGCAGAGTTGATCATCTAAAGGATCTCATGTTTGATTTTAGAGATATTATATATAAAGTTATTAATAATATTGTCAGATTTGTTTTTATTAAAGCTTAAAACTAAATCCAATAAACTCCCTACGGAGTAATTCAACTACCATTACTCAACGTAATTGCAAAATAAACAACTTTAATGAAGCGATCAGCACTTAATTATTGTTTTGGAGAAACTCACCCAACACTGCGCACAAAGTTTTCCCAAGGGCTTCTCTCAGGTCCTGTGACACAAAAACAGATGTTGTGCATCTCTACAGACACTCTATCATCCTCCTTTCAGCCATTCATATATATAAAGAAGCTCATTCATGCATTCATTGATATTCAAGCAAAGACAGCGGCTGATTAGTAAGATTATAATAAATGTGCTGCTCACCTCCGGCCAGTGTTTTCTGTCTGATGTTTGTTTGGGTTGCTTGGAGACTCTGAACAAAGAGAGACTGAAGCTCCAATGGCAGAGGAGAAATTCACTTTTTATTTCCACACGTCCATTTATTTATTCAGCAGACGATTTCATCCAGAGCAAATTACAAATGAGGATACAAGAAGCACTTTAGAGCAGCAGAGAGCAGGAGCATATTGATGCCATGACTGATGTCTAACTTAGTTTAACAGGGTATTTGATTATTTAAATTCATTTTATTTTAATTATTTCATTTTAATTGACTTATTTTCAGGGGCGACAGTGATTAGCACTGTCTCCTCACAGCAAGAAGGTCGCTGGTTCAAGTCCCCGAGTTTCTGTGTGGAGTTTGCATGTTCTCCCTGTGTTAGTGTGGGTTTCCTTCGGGGGCTCCGGTTTCCCCCACGGTTTCCCCCACAGTCCAAACACATGTGCTATAGGGGAATTGGGTAAGCTAAACTGTCCATAGTGTATGAGTGTGTATGGGTGTTTCCCAGTACTGGGTTGCAGCTGGAAGGGCATCTGCTATCTAAAACATATTCTGCATAAGTTAGCAGTTCATTCTGCTGTGGTGACCCCTGATTAATAAAGGGACTCAGCTGAAGGAAAGCGAATGAATGAAGGATTTAAATTAAATGATTTTAAATTCATTTATTTTATTTTAAGTCCATTCATTCACTTTAATTACAGCCACTTTGATTAGTTATGAGTAGGCTCACATGGAATCTGCGCACGCAGATTTCCGCAGATTTTTAGCCATCATTGATTCAGTTTATTTACATGTGTAAATGTGTGTAAATTTATATTTATTCAGTTTTACAACTAATTTCAGCATAATTATTGATTTGAAAATGTTCATTTGATTTATTTACAATTCAGTTTGTACAGTAATATCCTCTGTCTTTTAGTAGAGATATTATATTGCGTGTTACCATAGCAACTGTAGAATGACCACAACAGCTCAGTTACCTTAGTTGTTGTTAACATGACAACTGTAGAATGACCACAACAGATCAGTTACTATAGTAGTTGTGTTACCTTAGCAGCTACATAATCACCACAACAGATCAATTACTATAGTTGTTGTGTTACCATAGCAACTGTAGAATCACCACAAAAGATCAATTACTATAGTTGCTGTGTTACCGTAGCAACTGTAGAATCACCACAATAGATCAATTACTAAAGTTGTTGCATTGCCATAGCAACTGCAGAATCACCACAACAGTTCAATTACTATAGTTGTTGTATTACCATAGCATCTGTAGAATCACCACAACATATCAATTACTATAGTTGCTGTGTTACCATAGCAACTGTAGAATCACTACAACAGATTAATTACTATAGTTGTTGTGTTCCCGTAGCAACTACATAATCATCACAACCGATCAATTGTTATAGTTGCTGTGTTACCATAGCAACTGTAGAATCACCACAACAGATCAATTACTATAGTTGTTTTGTTACCATAGCAACTGTAGAATCACTACAACAGATAAATTACTATAGTTGTTGTGTTACCGTAGCAACTGTAGAATCACCACAACAGATCAATTACTACAGTTGTTGTGTTACCATAGCAACTGTAGAATCACTACAACAGATCAATTACTGTAGTTGTTATGTTACCATAGCAACTACATGATCATGACAACAGTTCAATTACTAAAGTTGGTGCATTGCCATAGCAACTGCAGAATCACCACAACAGATCAATTATTATAGTTGTTGTGTTACCCTAGCAACTGTAGAATCACCATAACAGTTCAATTACTCTAGTGATGTTACCATAGCAACTGTAGAATCACCACAACAGACCAACTACTATAGTTGTTGTGTTACCATAGCAACTGTAGAATCACCACAACAGAGCAAATTCTATAGTTGTTGTGTTACCATAGCAACTACAGAATCACCACAACAGAGCAATTTCTATAGTTGTTGCAATGCCATAGCAACTGAAGAATCACCACAACAGATTAAGTTAAATACTTCACAATAGTATATTTAAAAAAAACACCACAGTATTTACTATAAATGACCATAGTTTTTTTCACACGGGTTAACACAGATAGGAATTAAATATGGATTTGAAGGATGTTTTGTTCAGCAGAATCAATGCACTCATGAATATAAACCAAGTGAAGCGAAACAGCATGAGCGTCTCTGATGTTCTGCAATCGTGTGTGCCACTTGTGCATGTCCATCATCAGCACTCATGTACTGGAGGATCATAACCATCACAACCACTGACGCTATGCTGCATGAACAATAATACACTGCATGCATTTATGACAGTGATAAATGGAGCTGTATAGTCTGGATGCACATACACAATTGCAATTTAAACACACAGGGTACCAACTAGGGCTGCACAGTGGCGCAGTGGGTAGCACGTTCACCTCACAGCAAGAAGGTCACTGGTTAGAGCCTTGGCTGAGTCAGTAGGTGTTTCTGTGTGGAGCTTGCATGTTCTCCCTGTGTTGGCGTGGGTTTCCTCCGGGTGCTCCAGTTTCCCCCACAGTCCAAAAAAGACATGAGGTACAGGTGAATTGGGTAGGCTAAATTGTCCGAAGTGTATGTGTGTGAATCAGTGTGTATGGATGTTTCCCAGTGATGGATTGCAGCTGGAAGGGCATCCGCTGTGTAAAAAAACATATACTGGATAAGTTGGCGGTTCATTCCGCTGTGGCGACCCCAGATTAATAAAGGGACTAAGCCGAAAAGAAAATGAATGAATGAAGGGTACGTACAAGGCAGGCAGGTAAACTGTAAAAATTTCTGTTTATGAACAGTTTCCATATTTTGAGTGTGTTGGGTTAAATTGCGGTTGTGAATTGCATTATGGGTTGTTGATCTCTGCTTCGTTGACTTTCGATGTTGAGAATTCAACTATACAGTTTAACTTAGTGTCTTTTATTGACATTTTAGTAATAATATCATGTATAATAAATAATAAAGAGAGAAATAAGTGTGTTAAATAACAGAAAATGTGCTGGCAGTTTATTGCAAAGTTTTTGTGGCGTAATATACAACACCAACCCAGACAATTTAGCACTGCAAACTATTAAAAATGTTCAGAAAAGTAACGTTTTACAACTTTCCAAGGTTAAAAGTTGTTAGAAGAATGATCAAGCTCCCATAATGTCATTCAAAAGCAGAAATAAATAGGCAAAAGTAAAATATTTATCACATAATACTTTATTTTATGGATTTTTTTTACCGTGTACATGTTTCAAATCACCCCTTTTTTATGTGACAAAACATATCCGTTTATTTGTTTTTATTATGATCTGCATTGTTTTTGTCCAGTCTTCTATGCATTTAAATGTATATTTTACTTTTGCAATCTTCATAGGTTTGTAAATCGATTTGAGATGCTACTTTTAAAGGCGCTATACAAAACAGTTTATTATTATTCATTTTCTTTTCGGCTTAGATCCTTTATTAATCTGGGGTTGCCACAGTGGAATAAGCACCCGGAGAAAACCCATGCCAACATGCAAACCCCACACAGAAATGCCAACTGACCCAGCCGAGAATGGAACCAGCAACCTTCTTGCTGTGAGGCGACAGCACTACCAACTGCGCCACTGCGTCGCTGTTTATTATTATTAATAAATATAATGTATACTGAGATAATGGTGAAATGATAATGAATGAACACAATAATGAAACTTGAATATACATTTGAAGTCAAACTTATTATCCCTCCCTTTCAAATACTTCCCAAGTTTATTACATTTTTCTTCTGTAGAAAGTCTTACTTCTTTTAGTTTGGATGAAATAAACAACAATTATTGTTGCTGCAATCAATATTATTAGCAACCTTAAGATTTATAGCTATTTTTGGCTACAGAACAAACCACTATTGTCCAAAGACCTGCTTATTCATTCATTCATTCATTTTCCTTCGTCTTAATCCCTTTATTCATCAGGAATATCATCACAGCTGAATGAACCGCCAACTTATCCAGCATTTGTTTCATGCAGTCAATGCCCTTCCATCCCAGTACTGGGAAACACCCATACACACTCATTTACACGCACTCATACACTACGGCCCATTTAATTCATCAATTCCCCAATAGCGCATGTGTTTGGACTGTGGGACAACACGGGGAGAACATGCAAACTCCACACAGAAACGCCAACTGACCCAGCTGAGACTCGAACCAGTGACCTTCTTGCTTTAAGGCCACCGTGCCGCCCAAGATCTGCTTCGTTTATCCACATTAACGTAATTTTGATCTTAGTTTTTTATGCATTAAAATGTATTCCAGCCAAGCTAGAAGAATTAAGACATTATCCTTAATAAAATAAATAATAGTAATTACAGTAAAAAAAAAAACACTTAAAAAAATTATTAAAATTTCACAGGAGGGCGAATAATTTTTTGTTTAACTGTAAATGCAAAACACACGCGCACATGTACACACATATTTCTGCTAACACTAGAGATGGTTGTGTGTGAAAATCCCTGCAGATGGACAGCTCCGGCAATACTCAGGCCAGCCGGAAACGTGTTCAAAGTCTCTTAAATCACATTTCTTCCCGTTCTGACACTCGGTTTGACCTTTAGATCATCTTCATCATGCCTGAATGCACCGAGCTGCTTCCAACTGATTGGCTGTTCAGAGATCTCCATTATAGGAGCAGCTGGACATGGTACATTTGATAGTGCAGTAACTGTTAAATTAGATATTATTAGTTAATTAGTTAGTTCGACACCCCCAATGGTTACTAACAGTTTGCAACATTTGTAAAAAAAAATTATTATTATTTACGTTCGTCAAGAATTAAAAACAATGCTGAGGAAAATTTTTTTAGATGCACTTGAGAGCTTTAGTTTAAAATGTCTATTTTTGGATAAATAGTCCCTTTAAATTTTACCTACCACACAAGAAAAAAAAACTAAAGTAATTTATAGTAAATACTATGGTGATTTTTAACCAAACAAGTACTTTGATTAATCAGTTTTGGTGGTGTGTAATATTAGAAATTCTGCAGATTCCATCAAGTCAAATTTAAGACTTTTTAAGACCATTATGAAATGAAATTTTACACTTACAGGACAACACTAATAATTATTTCAAATGACCCGGTAGGACTAATTAATTATTATTATTATTATTTTGCTTGCACAAAACAAAAACAAAAAAACAAATGTAATAATTTCTTAGCTACATACTTTAATGCAGGGGTCACCAATCTTGGTCCTGGAAGGTCAGTGTCCCTCCAGTGTTTAGCTCCAACTTGCCTCAATACACCTGCTTGGGAGTTTCAAGTATACCTATAGTAAAAATTTGATCAGCTTGTTCAGGTGTGTTTGATTAGGGTTGGAGCTAAAATCTGCAGGACACCGGCCCTCCAGGAACAAGTTTGGTGACCCCTGCTTTTATGTGTCAAAACATGAAAACGCTGTTGTATGTGTTGTGAACACTTTTTTTCTACATGATATTTCTTATTTTAAAATAACAAGTTTAACATTGCTAAAAGTTAACTTATTGTGGAAACAATTACATGAATAATTGAAAATATATTCAACCTAATGCGTAAAATGTCTAACAGCTATTGTAAAATCTATCTCTTTGCAAAAAAAAAAAGCTTAAATTTATATATTAAAAAAGGTTTTATTAAGATGGATTGTTGGTGAATGGATGGATGTCGGCCCGATTGTGTAGCTTTATTTGGACAGAGGAAAATTAAGACCTGTTAAAAAATTATTTAAGACACACGACACAATATTTCAGTGAATTTAAGAGTTAAGGCCTTCAATTTTGTTTTTGAAATTGAAGACATTTTAAGACTCTGCAGACACCCTGAATGTACAACAACTACAGTAATATAAATGAATATACACTAAAAATGCTAGGTTGATATAACCCAACATTGGGTCAAATATGAATGTTGGGTTAAAAAGTATAATTTAAATTTAATGGAAAAAAATAAAATGCAACATTGCATGTCTGTATTTGACCCAAAGTTGTCATAAGTCGACAACCCTGCATTTATAAAGTGTACCCAATACTATTGATAAAGATTCTCTACAACTACTATTATTCTGCATTACATAAAATATATTACAGAGATGTATATTAATACTGTAAAGCAGTGGTTCCTAAACTGTGGTACGTCTACCACTAGTGGTACGGAGGCTTCCTTCTAGTGGTGTACAGAGGAATCCAATATGTTATATGTACATGCAACATATATTTCAAAATGTATAAAAATGGTTCATATATGAATGTGATGACATATAGCATACATTTATGAGGTCCAAGCAACATTTGCAGGTTTTGATGAATAGGAGTTTTTTTTTTTACTTTTTAAAAACAGTAGCCTACAATTTTTAATGAACTTTTAAAAGCACATTTTAATTTAAACATTGACATTTTATCTTGTTTTTTTTTTTTTTTTTTTTTTTTTTACATATAAGCACAGTACAGTGTTAATGTTTAAACTATTCATAATGTTTAAAGTGGCTGATAATAATAAATATTCTTAATAATAATAGTTAATCAGCCACGTTTTTAAACTGTGTAGAGCTGTATTTCAATACTGGTCATTATGGTGGTACTTGGAGGGACAATATTTTCTGAGGTGGTACTTGAAAAATGTTTGAGAACCACTGCTGTAGAGTTTTTGCATTAGTACTTGTGATAAGAAACACAATAACTATAGAAACAAATGACCCAATACTACAACTACAGGGTATAGTATACTACAATACACCACAGTTAATGACTGTGATTAAAAAATAAAGTGTACTACAGTATTTATTTCGGTTGTTTAATTAATTAACAATTCTAAAGAGTTGTACAGTTGTACAAAATCAGAATTATTAACCCCCCCCCCCCCCCCCCCAAATTTTTAAAAAATATATATTTCCCAAATGATGTTTAACAGAGCAAGGAAATATTCACAGTATGTCTGATAATATTGTTTTCTTCTGGAGAAAGTCTTATTTGTTTTATTTCAGCTAGAATAAAAGCAGTTTTTAATTTTTAAACACCATTTTAAGGTCAATATTATTAGCCCCTTTAAGCTAAATTTTTCATTAGTCTACAAAACAAACCATCATTTGTTCAATAACTTGCCTAATTACCCTATCCTGCCTAGATAACCTAGTTAAACCTTTAAATGTCACTTTAAGCTGTATAGAAGTGTCTTGAAGAATATCTAGTCTAATATTATTTACTGTCTTTATGGCAAACATTAAATAAATCAGTTATTAGAGAAGAGTTATTAAAACTATTATGTTTTGAAATGTGTTGAAGAAATCTGCTCTCCGTTAAACAGAAATTGAGGAAAAGAATAAACAGGAGAGCTAATAATTCAGGGGGGCTAATAATTCTGACTTCAACTGTAATAATATACAGTATAATACACTATAGCTCAAAAACACTGAAGTATTTTCATGTCGGCACATTTTTGTAAATAAAAACGTGATTATAAAATTATGTATTTTTTTTAATTATAAAAATAAACACCTAATAATTTTACACACTTGCGAACGCGCACTGACGCACGCTCCCTCATACTCGCGCGCGCGGGAACCAGACGGCGGGAAACATCCTGACAGGAGCAGCGCTGACGGATTTTATTAGACTTCTCTAAAGCCACAACTGGATCTACTTTTTCCTTCTGTATGTGATCGATATAAACAACTCCTCGACATGTCTTCTTCCTCCACGGAGATGACAGCGACCACCAAAATCACTCCTGAGGTCCTCCAGGAACTCCTGCGGTACTATAACCTCTCCCGGCAGGAATTCATCGACACCTACAACATCCAGCCGCTGGTTTACATCCCCGAGCTCCCCGCCGGAGCCAAAAGCACGTTTGTGGTGATGTACGTGATAATTTTCGTGCTAGCGCTGGTGGGGAACAGTTTGGTGGTGTATGTTGTGGTTCGGAAGCGCGCCATCAGGACCGCCACCAACATCTTCATCTGCTCGCTGGCTGTCAGCGACCTGCTCATCACCTTCTTCTGCATCCCGTTCACTCTGCTGCAGAACATCTCGTCCGAGTGGCTGGGAGGTCAGAGAATCTTCCATAACACTTTAATTAGTCGATAATTAACACGACAGCACAGTTTGACAGCTGACAGGAAACTACATACGATAGGAACTACTACTGTATATAGTTTTGTTGTGATAATTGTATTGTTGCTATGGTAATGCGGCAACTTTAGTAGTATAAACAAATGACTCAATACTGTCGTTTTATACACATATATATATATATTATTCTAAGATTTTATTGTAGTTTACTGTAGTAAAAACTAAAGTATATTAAAGTTAATCACTAAACTAAATACTATATACACTTCACTCTGCTGCAGAACATCTCGTTCAAGTGGGTGGGAGGTCAGAGAATCTTTGACAACACTTTAATTAGTCGATAATTAACACGACAGGACAGTCTGACAAGACACAGTATAAAACCCCATACGGGAGTAACTATATAGTTTTGTTGTGATAATACTATCGTTGTTATGGTAATGCGACAACTAGTAATATAATCAAATTACTATATATATTATATACTATAACTATAAATTAAACTAAAATTTAAGATTTAGGATTTTAAGACTTTTGCTGCTTGTTTAAAGTACTTATTTTTAAATGAGTTGAAACAACACAATTCTTCAGTTTTTTGGGAGACAAAAGTGTTTTACGTTCAATCAACTTAATTTAGTATAAAGAACAATTAAGCTAATTTAATCGATTTGTGTCGGGACAACATAAAGGAATTGTGTGGAATCGATCATTTTTTACAGGGTATGGTTCAAAACAGTAGTACACTGAAAAAAATTATTCAAAGATGATTCCTTGGATTTACTCAATTTTTTTTACGTTAAGTGGTTGTAAACAATTTATTTTGGCTGAATTTAAACAAACAAACAGTTTTGCATGCAACACTTTTTTTCAGTGTACAGTACTTTTTTCATGTGGGAAATTATAGTAGTCAACATTTAAAGTGGATCCAAACCTTTAATCTGAAACCAAAGCGTGTAGTGAATAACGCTAATTCTTTTAAAATAACAAACAATATCAATATTTATTAACTCATTTATTTGTTATACATTCATTTTTGTAAATACTGTAAGGTTTTTGAACCATACTATTGCGCAAGAAAAAGGAAATAAGTATGTGTAAAAAAAGTTAAATATTATGTATTATGAATTTAGTTATTAAAACTATTATGTTTCATAATTTGTTGAATTAAATCTCTCCATTAAACAGGTCCTGGAAAATATTTGAAGGAAAAAAAAAAAAAAAAATATATATATATATATATATATATATACAGTACATAAATACACAAACTCTTTTTTTAAATTAAATGGTTTCATTTTATATGGTATTTGTTATATTAGATCCAGTTTTGGCTTTGGTACTCACTAATCTAATGTATATGCACAACAACTATATTATTGTAAAGCATAGAAGAGCGATCTGTCAGGGGTGACCTCATTTATGCTCAGCATAATATATTATAAATAGTACATTACTATGGTCTTGTAAAGTTCATAGGTACTTGATTTAAAGATCATGACAGCCAATCATGTTTCCAAAAAGATCCATCTCTGTATGGCACCACTGCAGTGTTTTATAAGGGCTGAACCCCTGTGGGGTTTAATTATAGAAGGTGCTTCAGGTCTGAATTTAAAGCATGACTGATATTGAATCTAAAAGTATTTTAAGAAATAAGAGAGTGAAGAAACAGATGGCAATCCTTAACTCTGTTTATCACTGAAATAAAGCTACAAAAAATATATTTTTGCAAATACAAAGTAAATATTATGTTTCTTGGGTAACTGCTATAAACAAAACAGCTGCACTGATTAAAAAAGTACCCATCTATTAGGGGTGGGTGATATGACCTAAAATTAATATCACTGTATTTTTCATTTTTTGAACGGTGACGGTATAATATCATGGTATTACTTTCAATAGCGAAATAATAAACATCTCAAGGAAGAACGGACAAAAGAAAGTCTCACTTCTATCACTCTTTAAAAGTTTTGGTTTGGGTCATTGTAAATGCTCAGTCTCGTTATGAGCTGATCTTCATTTCTCTGTGTTGGTGGAATAAAGCAGGCGAGTCAGCCGCACCAATTTATGAGCAGACAGAGCAGGATTCTCATGATGACCACCGGCGCAATTCCGCTCTTTGTTATGAGCCGTAGTTTCAGTGTAAACTTAGTAAAGGCGAGTTTCTTTGGCGATGATGTGTACAGTGTTAGATTTTATATTTAGCGGACATTTGCGCTGAACACGCGGTGAATGCAACGCATCGAGATTCGGGCACCTTCTCTGAAAACACTCGATTGATCTCAGCTGGCGGATCAACATTTACCTCATGTCATGATCGCTGTCATCTGCGCCATTATTATTATTATTATAACTTTAGGTGAGGTTTGCAAACCTGTGCACTTTTCACTCTTCAGCCGTTTGCATTTCCTGCAGTAACAAAAGCTCCCTGTTATCTGACAGCGGGAAGCGTTGAGTGATTGACAGCTAATATGAACTAATAGAGCAGCAGGGTAGAGCGATTCAGCAAGTTTTAAGAGAAAATCAAATCAGATTGCACTACAACCATTATATTCAGACACACAAATGCTCCCAAATATATTATGAGGGCACATAGAATACATTTCGGGCGCTCATGCGACCAAAATGGTTGCAATTTCGAGCCCTGTACTACAAGGACATGTATTCAGACCACAACTGAACGTTTGAAGAAAATTTTATGCCTTATTATTTAGAATTAGCTATTATTGATGTAAATGCAGCCGTTCAAGGCGTATAATTGATTTATTACGGTATTGACGGTATTAGAAAATCCATGTCGTGGCGCAATGTCACACCGGTGATGACTATGACACCGGTGTACCGCCCACCCCTACCATCTATACTGTATGTGGACATGGCCTAAGACGCACTTCCCCAAGGAATTTTCCCATGGTTTTTGCTAGATCCGATACGGTTGCAGCTGGAAGTTAATGAGAATCATTTATATATATATATATATATATATATATATATATATATATATATATATATATATATATATATATATTTATTTATTTTCCATTAATTGTATTTTATTAACGTCTACCCCCTACCCCAACCCTAAACACAACCCATCACAGCACTGTAAAAACAGTAGTTGTACTGAATATTATTTGTTATTTATTAAATTACCCAATAAATAGTTTTTTGACGTCTACCCAACCCCAAACCCAACTGTCACAGTACTGTAAAAATATTAATTATTGTTATACAGTGTTACAATTATGACATGCTATATTAATGTGCTTATCCAAAGCTGTATCCTATCTAGACTGTACCTTTTCCCATATTCACAACATTTTTTTTCATGGTTTTTTCATTTAAACAGGTTTGTGAGTTTCTGTAAGAGCGCCCTCTGGCATTCAGGAGGAGAGTTAATACAAATCACACAGTGCTTTCCTAAAAAGACATGTATGATCATCGCAGCTTTGTTCAATAACAATTTCCATTTCAGTTCGATTAATCGTCCAGCCCTCTATAAGCTGTTTTTAATAAGTTACAAATTCTACTCCACTTTCCATTTAACTATGCATGTAGCATTGAGTTTTATATTCAGTGTTCTCAAGCAGGAGCTCAAAGGTCATGTTTAGCATTCAGCGAAAAGCCAAACTCCTCCACTGTGTGCTTGAGTTTCTGCTCTCCTGCATTAGTCTGTGTGTGAATGAACATGAATGGAGCACAATGTTCAGTGCATTGAACCTTTAGTCCTCCGTCCTTCACAGTTTTGTGCTGTTCTCCTTCCCTCAGGTCTCAACTTTTATGCAAGACATCACTTTGATGGATGCTCATGCTGCAACTGTAAAACAGTAGGGGATTGTGTTAGTGTTCTCAACGAAACAAATCTACAAATGCATAGTGAAAGCGATAGTTCACTCAATAATGAAAACTTACTCACCATTTACTCATCCTCAATGGGTTTCAAGTAGGGCTGTGCGATTAATCACAAATCGGGATTTGAAACATTGCAACAAGAGCCTGCGATATGAAGTATATATTATTCAACTTCCCCGCTCAGAGCTAATGCATGACTGCCGTCTGTGTGTGACAGGCGTCTGTGTGTGACAGCCTTACTAGCCAATTGAGTGAGCACACTTTCGTTCTGCCCAATCAGAATTGCGCAACTGAGCTATGCGGAACGCCCACAATAAGGGTGCTTTCACACCTGTTCAGTTCTGAAACAGGGATTAAAATTGTTACGATGTTGCACTTTATTCTTGGTGCGGTTCGCTTTCACACGGCAAAGTTTCTAAACGGATCAAAAGAACTAAAACAAGTCACGTGCAAGTAAACTCTCCTCACATTGGTCAGAGTTTCAGGGTTTATTGTGCAGAGTCCCTTATTTAAATATATGATAAATATATTATTTAAATATATATGACGATGAGCAAAAAGACATTATAAGCGAAAAGCTGCACTTTAAATTTGAATGGTGACACCCACAGACATCATCACCAAGTATAAATCAGAGGTAATACTCTCCCTTGGCTAGATTTATGCATTATAGGCTTTAAAGTAAAATAACTGATAAACCAAGACTGCAGTTCGGTCAGTTTCCCTAATGGATAAACAACTCTCGTCAATAGTTCAGCATGCTTTCACTTTCGTATTCGACATGAAACGCACATTTACTCCAAGAAATGACTTCACGCACTACTCATAATTGTCTCTTCATATAGCCGTATATATGCCTATTGCATATCCATAATACACTGTGATGTAGCCGGGCTTGGATCGTATTGCTTTCTCACTACAATCGGTCCGCTCCAGAGTTCATTTCAATTGAGCGGAGACCACCTCATTCAGGCGATCTCGGGCCGATTGTTTTGGCGCTTATCCGAGCGCGATTGCTGGATGCCAAACGAACTGCGCTAACTGGGGAAATGCGCCTGGCTCCGAAACAAAAGTCTAGGTGTGAAAGCACCCTCACAAACAGGAAAGCGCGAACGAGTGGGATGATGGCATTTGGCGCTTCAGAAGCATTAATATCAAGGAAAAACAGCACGTCAGTAATATGGGAATACCTTGGTTTCGAAGTCACAGACACCAAACAAAACAAGGTCATTTGTAATAGCTGTCGCAGAATTGTTGCCAAGGCATGAGGCGGCTATATGAGATTCGTCTGGCTAAAAAGCAGGGGCGTAGATTTAGCATGGATGGAGGGGGCGCGGAGGGGGACCATCAATTGAAATGTTCCCACCAATAATTTCATTCACTCAAAATCGCGCTGTCAGTATTAACCTAGACATGCAGAAAAGGTTAAGTCTTATCTCACCTCGAGTCGCACCTCCCCGAAACACAGATGAACACTGTGATTGGCTGTGCCTCTCCTTGCTGTCATGTGAGAGGCTGTAGCTGTGTTCAGAAAAGCAGAGCCAAAACAGCGCAGGTGAATTTCCCATGCAAGAGTGAGGTGTGTGAGGTGTGTGTAAGTCACATAAACTCAAGTTCACTACTAAATGAGAGCATCATGATAATGGCGTGAATGCTCGTGTTTTCCCCACTTTTACCACACAGTGTCTATTGTTATCACAGGCTGATATAGTCTGCGAATAAACAGATGAATGCAAAAGAATATGATCCCTTCTCCTGATCTCTTAGAGTAGCATGTGCAATTTCGATTGAAATATTTTGTCAGTAAAACTACAGCCTGTGCTCCATCTTTTATCAATACTCATATATGAGACATGTTTCATTTGCACGATGGCTAAAATGAACAGTCTTTATTAAACTCTCTTCATCAGTTAATAAACATTATTTTAACATTACACTGTAGGCCTGTAGCCAGCGTTTTGAATGGGTTATTTTTGCAGATATTCGCCTGATTTTCTATTTAATTACGAGGTATAAATATTACATTTTAGTAACACATTTTTGCTGGATTAGATTGTCGGATGGTTGTCATAACCACACTTTTTGACTCCAAAATATATTTTAAACCATTTTGTAAAATTGCTTATCACAATATTTTACTATTTTAAGTGTTTATTTACAAGCTTTACATTACAGTTTTATAAAAATAATGACTATTTATAATAAACAAATATAAAAATATACTTATTTTTAAAATACAAACATAATAACGATAATCCAACTTTTGGACTCTACCCCAAAGAGAGGATTAATTAATATATTTTAATAGCAGTTCAATAATTAATAGCAGCACATATATAAAAACAATATTCATTCTTGGGGGGTGGGGGTTGTTTGATTCACCCGTTCCCACCAATGTCAACTGCAAACCTACACCCTTGCTAAAATGTCAACTAAAAGTACTGTCAGTGACACTCAATCTAGTTGCAAGCAACAGCAAAGTACAATTTCAGAGTTGTTTGCTAATATAAGTTAATAGTTATATTAACAGCATAATATAATATAACTAATATAATATATTAGTTTTTTTTTTAACACTCACTGCATTTTAGCAGTAAAGCTAAAATACAGATTATTGAATTGACTTGACTACAAATTTAAATCGCAATATTGGTCAAAAAATAATAATAATAATAATAAAATCGCAATTAGATATTCTCCCCAAATCGCACAGCTCTAGTTTCAAGACTTTAAGTTTTCTTTTTTTCTGTGGAACACAAAGGAAGATATTTTGAAGAATGTTGAAAAGCTGCAACCATTGACTTCCATAGTAGGAAAAATAAATATATTCCAGATTTCCAACATTCTTCAAAATATCTTATATTGTGTTCAAGAGTAGAAAGAAACATATTTTTAGGAAAATGTAGTCAAATTTACTCCCCTTTCATTATGTTAGTGGCTGTTTTTCCCCCATTGACTTCTATTATAATCACATGTATTGATTGCAAAGCCATGGCAGCATATAATCATGCACTCTTGATTGTTGCTGGTTTTCCCTGTTGGGAAAAGGTATAATTTGTCATTTTTACTGTTGATCACCTGTTGCAGTGCAAAAAAAGTGTAGTTTCTGTTTTTTATGTGTAGCGTTGTGCACTCGATGTGTCTGAGAAAAATGAAAATACTCGCACTCACAAAGATATAGTATGTGTATTTCAGCACACACTATAATCTACTGTTATACGCCACAGAACTCCATATAAAAGCCAGAAACCAAACTTGTTTTGCACAGGCCGATCTAAAGGGTAGTAATAGTGCCGACTGATGATCAAGAGTAAAAATGACAAATTGTCCCTCTTTCCAACGTGGAAAAACACCAACAATCAAGAGTGCGTGATTATATGCTGTCACGGCTTTGCAATCAAAAAATGTGATTATAATGGAAGTCAATGGGGCAAGAACAGCACCAACAGTGAATGAGGGAGAAAAGATTAAAATTTGATGCTGCACAAAAAATAACAATGCATCAAAGCCAATACTGTTACTAGTGATGGGAATAACGGCTCTATAAATAAAAAAAGTTACTAACGGCGATACGTTTTTCAGTAACGAGTAATCAAATGAATTACTGTTTCCCCCATTACAACTGCATTACTGCTACTGACAATAAAATGCACGTTACTATAATTGAGGACACTGAAGCGGTTTTCATGCGAGCAGCGACTCTCTCAGCTATAGGAACTCTCTTTCTCTGGAGTGTGTGTGTGTGTGTGTTCGGGGCTGGGGCGGTACATGTAACCAACCAGTGATGATGACTGGTGTGTCTGTGAACATGGTGTAACTGAGAACGTGATGATTGGCTTAGATAGTCTTCATTTTCATCGTTTGCTAATCAGAGGCAGAGCAGTGCGGGCGTTCACACACACAGTCAGTCGCACACACCAACGATCAGGAGTCAGAACAAGTTCAAAGGCAGCGTTTGCAAACTGGATATATAAGCAATACTCTTCTATAGTTTTCTATAGTAATGATAATATTTTTAATGATATTATCATTGAATTTGATGGCTGTCTCTCGCATTGTCCCACAACAACAAAATACTGTAGATTGGTGTCCAATGTTTTATATTTATTTTAGAGTTATTTGACAAATTAGATTTTTTTTTTAAAGTAACGCAATAATTACTTTCCCTGGTAATTAGTTACATATATATATATATATATATATATATATATATATATATATATATATATATATATAACCAATGTGTGTGTGTGTGTGTGTGTTTATGTATATATATATATATATATATATATATATATATATATATATATAAATATATATATATATATATATATATATATATATATATATATATATATGTGTGTATATCTATGTGTCCTCACAGAAAGAAGGCTGCTGGTTCGAGTCCCAACAGGACCAGTTGGCGTTTCTGTGTGGAGTTTGCATGTTCTCCCCGTGTTGGCATGGGTTTCCTTCGGGTGCTCCGGTTTCCAACACATGTGCTACAGAGGAATGGATGAACTAAATTGGCCGTAGTGTATGAGTGTGTGTATGGGTGTTTCCCAGTACTGGCTTGCAGCTAGAAGGGCATCCGATGTGTAAAACATATGCTGGATAAGTTGGCGGTTCATTCTGCTGTGGTGACTCCTCCTGAATACAGAGACTAAGCTGAAGGAAAATGAATGAATGAGAAACATTTAGGGGATTTAGGGGAAATGAGCAATTCCAGTGGTATGGATGTGACATTTACAGTTAAAACATAATACATTAATTCACAAAGTATGCGTTAACATTATATTGAAAGATCTGTTTATATTTTCCACAACAACTGACCACAGAGGGTTTTATATATAGATTTGAAATGAGGAAAATAAACATGCGTTATGGATGTGACCAAAAGGCTGCATTTACACTGCATGTTAAAGTGACCCAATTCTGAGTTGTTTCTCCCATGTGGCACAGATGGCATATGGCCCATGTACATTTAAAGAGGAAAAAAAATCACATGGATTCTGATTTTCTCAAATCAGATTCAGGCCTCGTTCATATGTGGAAATTTATTCTATATGAATGGGATTTGTGCCCTCGTGTCTTCAGTGTAAGCAGCTGGATCAGATTTTCACCTGTCAATGTGAGCCACACCTCATTAAAAACCATATTGAATGACGTCAACTATGATGCTTTTATTTCAGAACAGACTTCAGCAGTCCCAAACCTTACATCTCATATACTAGGACAAAAAAAAAGCTTTTATATTGTCATATAGCTCAAGTATTTAACATGTTAATGAGAGAAAGAGAGTGCAACATCCGCCCAGTAAAACAATATCAACTATAAAACTGTGGCATACATCACGTGCAGAAATCACACCATGGAAATTACATTAAGATGCCTGCTGCTTTATAAAAGCTTAGGTTAAAAGACAGCCAAATGAGAACTTTTCAGTCATAAACTATAGTAAAACAACTTGTCAAAAAGAATACAAAAAGTAAACCCTATGAACAGATTAAATACAGTAATGGAGAAAAGAGCGCTCTTATTATGAGCTGTCAGTCAGCGACGGCTCTTTTTTTCCTGGTCAGTGCACCCGTGCCGTGTGCAGTGTAAATGCGGACAATCAGATTCGAGTCACTTTTAAAAGATGATGTAAGCTGGTCGTCAAAACAATCGGATACAGTTAGGGCTGGGTATCGTTCCAAAATTTTCGATACCGATATCGATACTGATACCCTGAATTCGATACCGGTTCCGAACGATACTTTTTTCGATACTTTTATTTTAAGAAATATATTTTAACAAGATTATTTTTTCAGCATGTTC
Source organism: Danio aesculapii (assembly GCF_903798145.1). Taxonomy (NCBI): domain Eukaryota; kingdom Metazoa; phylum Chordata; class Actinopteri; order Cypriniformes; family Danionidae; genus Danio; species Danio aesculapii. The sequence continues at coordinate 49,637,193 of NC_079446.1, read as the reverse complement.
GTGACACTTTTCACAGCAGGCTTATCTCTAAGACCAAAGTGCAGTTAACACAATATATTAGTGCAAACAGTTTTAATAAAGTTCAAGCAGTTTTAAGTCAATCAATTTTAAGTATTTGTGAGGCTTACTGCTGCTTAAAGGTTTAGTTCACCCAAAAATTTAAATTCTGTCATTAATTATCTACAAATGAAGATATTTTGGATTTAATCCAAGAGCTTTCTGATCCTCCCATGGATAAATCATTGAATAAAGTTATTTTTGTTTACTTCGCGCACAGAAGTATTCTTGCAGCTTCATATAATTATGATTGAACCACTTATATCACATGGACTTATTTTGACTATGTTTTTGGTTCCTTTCTAGGCATTGAAAAATGCATATCCAGTGAATCTAATCTATCTCCACAGTAGAAAAAGGCAGCAAACCTTTAACAATAAAATGTGTGTCGGCCCTGTGGCATTCATCTTTCCTTTCTTTGTTCATTTGTACTGTTTCTGCCAGTGTAAATGGATTATCACTTGATGGTCTCCTAATTCCAGGGTCAGCAGGAGCAGAGACTATAACATTAATGTGAAGAAAACATGACAGCTAAACTGTTAATGCAGCCAAGGATAAGGACATTTATATAAGTTTAATGTGAGGTAAACTTCATCATTTACTGTTAACCTTAAAGCATTTAATTATCAACTTAGCCAGGTATTTAAAGCCATCGAAACAGTACATAACGTTACACAGCGTACGTTAGGTCAAAAAAGGATTACTAAATTTACCCCGCACAAACCTAAGCCCCGTTTACACTGTCAGGTCTTGATGCCCAATTCTGTATACATATGATACTGCCTATATCAGATTTTTTTTGTCTGTCCGTTTACACGTTCTTTTAATTGTGACCCATATCCAATTCATGTCTTTACACTTGCCGTACAGTTTACGATGCATGCATAGACGCGGGTTTTAGCATATGTGCCACACTAGCCTCAATGGAAGAAACAGTTGTATATAGCTCTGCGAAATATGCGAAGTATAAGCAGTTAATGGTTCAGTCCAGATTTACCCCCACACAGTTTAGGTAATGGTATGGCCCTGATTTGTGTGTGTGTGTAGTTGATGTAGCCTTTGCCTGTGTGCGCACTGGTGTTGTTGGAGAGAATAAAGTTGTTCTGTGTAGCCCGCAGTGAGTGTGTTATTAGCGACAAAAAGCAAAAGTTACAACACAAAGTTCGCCCAACTTTAAAATGATTTTGAGGCGGAGGAGGAGGGAAAGGGCCGTCATCGCAGCTTGCGCTTATGGTTTATATGCTTTATGATGTCCTCCATCATTCAGAGGAATGTGTGAGAGAGATCTCAGGTCTGGTGGGAGCAAATTGTGGCGACTGATCACTTTCCTCTATGTTTCCTCTGTTGTTGTTGTTTACCGCGTCGGAATCTCCACACACGCTCTTCCTTCTACATCATTAAACCGCGGAGAAGCAGCACATTGTCACAAGTTTAATGATGATGAGAACAGAACGCCTCAATAAATCCGATCTGCCTGTTTACATGAGTCGCATTGTCACATATCCGATTTATATCTGATTTATTTCCACATATGAAGGAGACCTGAAACTGATTGCTGAATATCCGAATGCATGCGTTTTTTTTCTGTTTAAACGGTCATCATACAGATCCGATCTGTCACATATGAACAAAAAAATCGGAATTGGGTCACATTTAACTGCAGTGTAAACGGGGCCTTAAACTGAACTTTAACGGTAGCAAGTGCTAAAAGTTAACTGATTTTGTATGTCTGTTTGACAATTGGACAAGCTCTGTGCGAGTGGGCGTAACCGCCGTAAACTATTGATTTTCAAGACAGCCTCGCTGCAGCGCAGACAATCACCAGCATTTGATCCGGGCACATTAAGGATGCAGGTTTTCTCCAAGTTGTGCTCACTGACGTTGACAAGATTATACCCTTGGGTATCGAAATTTGGTACCGAACGAAAATGATTTTTTCGATACTCGGTAGTATCGAGACGATTCAGTCGGTGCTTAAAAAGTATCGAACTCGATACCCAGCCCTATATGTGACACAGATCGGCTCTGTTTGATGACCGTGTAAACAGAAAAAAAACGCATGCATTTAGATATTCAGCAATCGGTTTCAGGTCTCCTTCATATGTGGAAATAAATCAGATATAAATCGGATATGTGACAATGCGACTGTCATGTAAACAGGCAGATCGGATTTATTGAGGCGTTCTGTTCTCATCATCATTAAACTTGTGACAATGTGCTGCTTCTCCGCGGTTTAATTATGTAGAAGGAAGATAAGCCTGCTGTGAAAAGTGCCACGAACATCCTGAAAAAATAATCTTGTTAAAATATATTTCTTAAAATAAAAGTATCGAAAAAAGTATCGTTCGGAACCGGTATCGAATTCAGTGTATCTGTATCGAAAATTTTGGAATGATACCCAGCCCTACTTTTAAAAGATGATGTAAGCTGGTCGTCAAAACAATCGGATACAGTCACAAAATTGGAATTGACCATCAAAATCTGCAGTGTAAATGCAGCCAAAAGGTATTCAAGTTTACAGTATACAACATACTTTGTAGAAATTCTGTGAATTAAGCTGCATAACCCTAAAGAAACAATGCTTATCGAAAGGATAAGAGTTGACTCACTTGAGAACAAAAATGATTGATTTGATTTTGTTTACATTTTTATCATTTATGAGGAAAAAGCTTGCTTATGGGTGTGACAGATGTTAAATTGGCACTCGTGTGACTTTGGTAAATCAAATATAATTGTTTAAAACATTGACAGACATTGAGTTTTTTCCAGTACTGTCAAATACAAGCCTACACTCAAAACTTAGAAAGGGTTTTGCTATTTATACTCCACAAGAAAATGCAGATTTCAGTGCATTCACTTGTTTACTCATTAAACTGAATTATAAATACATTATCAGCCATATATGAGTTAAGCACTACTCTAAAGTGTGCTTCCGGCTTTTACTATGTGTATCTTGTTTATTTATTTTTTGTGTTGTGCCTTCAGGGGTTCTAGTATGCAAGACGGTTCCTTTTGTACAGACCACGGCCATCGTAACTGGAATTCTCACCATGACCTGCATCGCCATCGAGAGATACCAGGGCATCGTGTATCCGCTCAAAATGAAGCGGCAGTACACGCCGAAACGGGCCTACAGGATGCTAGGTGAGGTCAAACACCCACACAACACTCTGATTACTTTCACATTCATATAAACATGCAGACAAGATGAAAACGAATTGACTCAACATACCCTCCCCGAGGCACATCCCCGCTGTTTGGGAGCAAGATTCACAAGATACTGTGGAGAAATAAAAAAAGTGAATAATCTAAATGTATTACCATGCATCTGCTCTTTTAGCAGATTTCAATAGTTGTTTCCATTCAATGATGTAAATTAGATTTATGTACAAAACTGGAAGATTGCATAAAACATTAGTGAATAAAGCAGCGTTTCCAGTCAACGAGAAACAAAAGAGACTAAAATCCAGTGGTGTAGAGTAACTATTTACAAATACTCAAATGACTGAAATTGAGTAGTTTTTCTCAGAAATTGTACTTTACTAAGTAGTTTTATAAATGTGCACTTTTATTTTCCCTTGAGTATATTTTTAGTGCTGTATTGCTACTTTTACTCCACTACTTTATTACTTCTTGTCTATGGGGATTAGAAAAATCCGTCCTGTGATTCCTGTCCAATCAAATCACACATAGAAAATAAATCGCCTCATAATGAACTACCTCAAGACATGTGCACTTTATAATTGCAGCAAACTGCTTAGAAGAATTAAAAGTGTCCAAGAAGATGTCCAAAATCTTTACACGCATTGACCCAGAGACTGTTTAGATGCATATCACTGATGAGAGAATGACGGATGTTTACTGTATGATGATCGAAATGGACTTAAACACCCAGCAGGCACAAGACGTCAACATGATGTCAGATTGACGTTGTACCCCAACATCGTGGGGACGTTGCATTTTGTTTGGAAATGAAAATTGGTTTGACATCGGAACCCAACGTCAGGCCGACATCAACGTCCAACCTAAAATCAACCAAATATCAACATCTAATAATGGTACAGCTTGACGTTTTGTGGATGTTAACACTATGACGTCTATGAGATTTTGGTTGCCATACCTGACGAATAAATGTCAGTATTCAACGTCAATATGACATCTTGGTTTAAAATGTTGGCTTAACATTGGATTTTGGCCACTTTCTAACACAACCAAATATCAACATCATTTGACGTCTTTATTGGACATCAAAATAACGTTGTCCTTAGACACTGGCTAGACTTGAATTTTGGTCACCTGACGTCACAACCTAAATCTAACCTAATATTAACGTCTGATGACATTGTCCGCCAATAACTAGTGGACAATAACTAGATGCACTACAGAATGTTACGTTTACACACATCCACAAATTACATGCAAATGCATCAGCTTTTCACAGTGTAATACTCACTACTCTTGAGTACTTTTAAAAGGTCTACTTTTTACTCATACTTTGAGTAATATTTACAACAGATACTTTTACTCTACTTGCACTACATTTTTGGCAAGTAATGGTTAACTTAAGTATGATTTTTCAGGACTCTTTCCACCACTGCTAAAATCATAACTTCCTAATAAACTTGCACAGATATTGATCAGAGACATGTAGTTTAGTGCGGTTGGAGAAGCCACTGTGGTGTTTTTTCTTCTCTAATAAATAAGCTGACGCCTCAGAGAACGAAGACAAAATGCAATGAACGCGGTGGTTTTTGGAGGCGTAAGATGGTAGCGCAGACAGATGCTCAAAACAGTTCTGGAAGGAAAAATAACAGAATAATAATACTGAAGCACTGTGATGACGAACTGATGGCTGAGACCTTTTACAATCAGCACAACAACATTTCAGATTTTTACAATGTGCATAAAGCTGCAAACTCCATTAATGCAAAGTCCCTCAAACACACACATTTATATGTGATCAGCATCTGACAAACACTCAATCACATCGGTTTATTCACTAAATGTGTTTACAGCAGTTTATGCACATTTTCTCTAATCGGATAAAAAGTTTATCCCACTCAGTTGTGCGCATACATACTTTATGCACATTTTCAAAATGTATGCACATCTTGGCATTTACATTAATATTAAATTATGCCACATTACAAAATGCACATAAAGATGCAAACAGCGAGTGTCACCTTGGAGGGCAGCTTTCAGAAGCGGCTGAAAGTCTCTGTAGGTCCTGATTATTTGTCTGATGTAACTCCCATCAGCCACTGCAGCAGATTACTAAAGCACAGAGCACGGTATTATATCCACACACTGCTGGGCTGTGATATAATGGCTTCATGTGGAGATCTGGGCCTGTATTCACAAAATATTTCATCTCAGCACTAAGATTATGGAGGAAATGGCCCTAGTGCATAGGTGAGAAAATCCATCTGGTTGCATTTGTGAGGAAATCTGCAGGTATACAGCTGTCCGATTTACAATTGTAAAACACATTATGTCGTTTGTTAACACAACTGGAATTTCGCTTAAGCTAACATTTGTTTTTGCAAAGTGGTTTCTGTTTGTGAGTTGAGTGATTCTTGAATTAAATTGAATTTTATTTGACAGATTTAAACACACTGTACAAAATACAAGTATCCTATACATTATGAAATAAAACCATAGACGATAAAAACACAATAAAGCCCTTGGCTTGTTTCCATTGTGGTCCTCGCTGTTAAAAACTAAGTATGGCTGCAAAGTACAGTTAATGCATAAAACAAACAGTACCTCCACATTTTTAAGCAAAAATATTCACAATAAATGCTACAATATTTATATATATATATATATATATATATATATATATATATAAACATCATCATCCACCATGCAAAACTAACTATTATCATCAAACAACCATCTTTTGATCACAAAGCAGGTCGTGTTTGTTTGCAAAATGCTAGATTTGTTTGTGAAATATTGGCACCAATTTCACTACATATAGAAGATCTCCAGAAGTCAACAGGAGTAAAAGCTTTCTCTTAAAGCGGTTCATAAATCTGCTGAGATGAACTTTACTGAGGATTATGCGCTTAAGTCAAGACGTATGAAATACTGTTTCCGGGTCCAAGCCGCTTCTCATGTGAATTGAAAAAAATATTCATTTATGACCACTTTTTAGACATGTCACACATTCAAGCGTGGGGGTTTCTGGGAAGAGTGAGGGTGGGGCTGAGCTTGTCGCTGTGGGTGATATCATCATGCTCATTTACTATGCACACTAAGCATAACTATTTGATTGGCTGATGGGGAGGGGGAGGAGTCTCAATCAGATTTATTCATGGCAGCTCTGCAGAGCACAATATTTAAAATAAAAATGAGACCACATTCAAATGAAGACTTAAAAAATAAAGACTACGTGAAGAATTGTATTGTGAAATGTCATGGACATTAAATATAATTTTTTTGTTTTCAGAGTACATTTTTAAAATATAATTTAATATATTTTCTCTGAAAATTGACATAAAACAACTTAAATATCTAAAAATATCCTTTTATTAGTGGAGATTTCGTTTGCAGAATCATGAATGACGAGGGTTTCTTTCACCAGGATATTAATAAGGTTGTATTGGTGAATGTTAGTTTATCTAATTACTAATAAATTTATTACATTATCTTTGATAACATTAGTTAATGAAGATAGTTGTTCATTGCTAGCTCATGTTAACTCGCAGTGCATTAGCAGGGCTTGAAATTGCGAAGACTTTGGTCAGTGCATAATGAGAGCGTGCATTTAAAACATGCAGTTTTCCTGGGAATACACGTTTTCTTTCTCATACACAAACACATGTGCACAGGTCAGTCACGGACACGAACCGAAACGAACCTTTATTTTGTCCATTCTTTCTTCAGATGCATTTTATTTTTCTATTTAGTTACAAGTTGCAGCTTTCAGCATTGAACTGAATGATTTATTATAATATTTTTTTATTAAACTGACATGCATATAAAAATAATAGTGGAAAAAGTATATTTCTTACTGCAATGCTTCATTTTTGTTTGATGCAAACCATACATTTATTTTTCATGAAGAATTTTTAGAGCAGTTAATTCACATTCAAGCACAATCAAGGCAGCAAGATGAAGAGAAATTCATTATTGTTAATATTATTGTCATCTTTAATATTTTATAATTATTAGACATTCATTTTGGAATTATTGTGTAAATATCAATAAGTCAACAAAGCATTAGTTAGATCGGTGTATCTGATTTTTGTTAATCCTGATTGATGTTGTGGGTGCTCCTAAATTTAAGTTGGGAGCACTGGTGCTACTAAGTAAAAAAGTTAATTTCGAGCCCAGATTAACTAAAGTTACAAGCATAAATGTGGATTTTAATAATGCATTAGTAAAAATTGAACTGATTAATAAACGCTCTACAAGTATCGTTCATTATTAGTAATTACATGATCTAACAAGCTTATTTCAACCAACATTATTATATGAAAATAGAAAGCTGAAACTATGCGAATAGATGGCGTAATTTACACCCGCTTCATCAGTTATTTTAACTACAAATACTGATCATTACACAGCTTAAAATTGACAACAGCTATTTTCCTATATAATTATGACAAATATCCTCATTTTATTGATTTTATTGTTATAATCCCACACAATGTTTTGTAGTGTAAGCGGTTTTACTGTTTACTGCAGTATTTACATAATAACATAGGAGCTAATGAAGTCTCGTCCATTCAAAGAACAGATTATTTCTCCATTGAAAAAACAAGGCGGGTAGCACTAATTAACAACCTCGGCACTCAAAGAAAGGCCTGTCTTTAAAGATTTATAGGTTATGGTTTTAAAAAAAATCCCCTTGTGGAGAAAATAACAGCATGAAACCATCATTAGACATTATTGTCGGGCAATAAGGTGGCACAGAGAAAACAATGGATAATAAACTGTGTATATATGAAATGGGGCTGGCCAGGGGCTTTTGTTCAGGTATTTTGAGATGCATGTCTGTTCTTCATTAACATGACAGACCTGCTAATAATCAGACTTTTCACATACTGTGTGCAGGGCTGGTGTGGATCGCTGCGGTCATGGTCGGATCTCCAATGCTGTTCGTACAACAGTTAGAGGTGAGCGACGCCACTAAATTAAAGAAACACCGAGCACACAGTTAAAACAATACACAAACATATATATATATATATATATATATATATATATATATACAGATGCATTGTCAACACTGTTTATTTCATTAATAAATACATAGCTTTATAAGACTCCATTTACAGTATTAATAAAAGTTATTGAAAAAAAACATGAAAGAAAGAGGCAGCTTAATCTTATTAATAGATGCATTAATGTAATTAAAGACATGTAATTTTAGCTGCTGTCTTCCACCAATATGTACTTTCACTACTAACCGACGGTTAATTATGGCTATTGTGATGTTATGTTATATATTCAGCTGATGTTGCAGTGCAAGAACATGTATTAAAAAAGCCCTCGGTATTCGTGAGCTGAGAGAGAAGTGCAGGAGTATTGAGTTTCTGCTGTGTCTTGCTCTGGAAACTGAAACTGATAAAGTCTGAAGCATGCGAGTTTGCAGCCTTAACTGTGAAAGAGATGCTGTAAACTCTGGAGAAATGAACAAAGTTAAAGTGTGATGGACAGAAACACACTAACAAACTGCTTCAGAGGCTGTTTACATATCGCAAGAAAGAGAGATGCGCGAGCGCACACTCACACACACACACACACACACACACACAAGGAAGGTTTCCATCGTATATACACACACATTTCAGTCAGACACCTCTCCAAACACTTACTTTCCTGCCAATTAAAAAAAAAACTGTGACGAGAACTGAATGGTTCAGGTTTTGTTTTGATTAACCGCCCCATCCCTACAATATATATACAATTATAAACAGTGGTGAAAACGTCACTATTTTTCACAGAAAACTTATTTCTAAACGTGCCGTTGACTTTAAATTTTCACAAGAAGTGAAGAAAACAAATCAAATTGGTTTACAAACAAAGTTATGTGTAATAACATGAAATGAAGCAGGGAAAAAGTATTGAACACATGAAGAAAGGGAGGCGTAGAAAGGCAGTGAAAGCCCAGACAGCAGCTGAAATCTCTCAGTAGTTCTTTGCAGTCCTTAGATTTTCTTTTTCTGAAGCGCCTGAGAGTCTCCTCGGCTGTGTTTTGGATCATTGTCCTGCTGAAATGTTTCTTCTTCATCCTCCTGCTAATGTAGATGTTGGACTGAAGCAGCTGATATTCATTTACACTGAGGAAGGGCAGAGGGTTGCTGAAGAACTACTGAGAGATTTCAGCTGCTGTCTGGGCTTTCACTGCTGAACTGCACCTCCCTTTCTTCATGTGTTTTAAATATTTTTTCCTGTGTCATTTCATCTTATTACACAGAACTTCATTTGTAATCTATTTTGATTAGTTTTTCTTTTGATATATGAATTTCTTTGGTTGTTATTAACATCTAGTGAAAATTTCAAGTCAATGGCACCTTTAGAAATATGTCTTCTGAGAAAAATGCTGTTCAATACTTATTTTCCCCAATATATATATATATATAAAAACACACACATTAGCAGTAAAAATGTGAAACAGTAAAACCTCTTACACCTCTTTCCAACAGGGAAAACCACCAACCTTCAAGAATGCATGATTTTATGCTGTCATGGCTTTGCAATGATAAAAAGTCACTATAATAGAAATCAATGGGGCAAAAAAAGCCACAAACATAACGGAAGTTGAGTAAATTTGAACAATACACAAGGGTAAAGTGGCTTGAAATGTTCTATTTTTTGTATTATTTTTGTTTTAATCATATATAAAGAGTGCATGAGTCCGTATTAACCGATAGCAGTTAATGAACACTAGGATAATTCCTTTGACGCATTAAAAATATTAATGTAATGAAGTCTGACAGAGTCCGTCAGCGGATCAAACACCGCGTCCTTGACATCGGCGGAGACGGCAGAGGTTTGCTGGAGTGTGTTTCACTTCTGAGAGTCTTATCGCTGATCTTCATGTGTTATTCATTGGTTTATTAGAGTTCAGCATAAAGACTGATTATTCTCCTTCACTGGAGCACATCAGCCTGCAGATCTAGAGGAGATTCAGTAACACAGACAGGAGAGCGTCTTAACATCAGCACTTTATCATTTTTCTCACATTTCTGACATTTTGTTGCTGATTCTGGCATTTTCATAGAATTCTGACTCTACATTTTTTGTGTCTCAGTTCTTTCTCTGAATTCTGGAGTTTACATCTAAAAGTTCTGACTATCTCTGGCATTTTCTTAGATTTAGGATTTTTTATGGGTTTTGTAATTCTGGCATTTTTATTTATTTATTTATTTATTTTTAGAATTTTCTCAGTTCTATGCAAGACAGGGCTCAAAATTACTTGGTAGCACCGGAAGAAGCCAACAAAAACGACTGAGCAACACTGCAAATTGTATATTAACAAATTTATTGTATTTAAAAACAACACCATTCAGAACTAACAAAAACCATAATCAACTATCTAATGCTGTGATGACTTATTGATATTTGTGCAATAATTCCAAAATGAATGTCTAATAATTGTTAAATATTAATGGTGACGATGACAATAATACTAACGGAATTACATTTCTCATTATCTTGCTGCCTTGAATGTGCTTGAATGAGTTATCAGCTATAAAAGTCCGACTGTTACTTTATGAAAAATAAATCTATAGTTTGCATCAAACAAAAATTAAGCATTGCAGTAAGAAATATCCATTTTGCACTATTGTTTTTATTCGCATGTCAATTTAATAAGTAATATTTCTGCTACAAAACATAAATGTAAGATATATCAGAATCAGAAAGAGCTTTATTGCCAGGTATGTTCACACATATGAGGAATTTGTTTTGGTGACAGAGCTTCTACAGTGCAACAGGATTACAGAGACAGGACAAAAACAGATAATAAATATATATTTTTAAAAATTGAAGTAGTGAGTGCAAATATACAGATTGACAAGTGTATGTACATGTTTATTACTATATACAGCGTTATATGTGCAGCTGTTATGTGCAAATTGGCATGTAAAGTGTGTTGTTAAATAAGTGTATATGTGTATAAAGTGTATAGCAAGTAGTGATGTTGGTTCCACAATTATTATCATCAAGTGTTCATGAGATGGATTGCCTGAGGGAAGAAACTGTTTCTGTGTCGGGCTGTTCTGGTGCGCAGTGCTCTGTAGCGTCGACCAGAAGGTAAAAGTTCAAAGAGGCAGTGTGCTGGGTGTGAGGGGTCCAGAGTGATTTTGGCAGCCCTTCTGCTCGCTCTGGATAAGTACAGTTCTTGGGGAGTAGGAAGGGTTGTACCAGTGATTCGCTCAGCAGTCCGAACTATTCGACGTAGTGATACTTTATATATAATAAATCATTCAATTCAATGCTGAAAGCTGCAAAGCAGTCATCAGAAACGAAATACAAAAATAATATGCATCTCAAGAAATAATGGACAAAAGTAAGGAAGAAAAGTCTCACTTCTGCCACTCTTTAAAAGTTTTGGTTTGGGTCTGTGTCATTTTAAACGCTCAGTCTCGTTATGTGCAGATTTACGTTTTTCTGTGTTTGTGGAAAAGCAGGAGACTCAGACGACCTACTATACGAGCGGTGCAGAGCAGGATTCTCGCGACGACCACCTGCACAGCACTGTTCCTTGTCAAGAAGTTTAAACTTAGTAAAGGCGAGCTTCTTTGGCGATGATGCATACTTAGATTTTACATTTAGCAGCCGTTTGCACTGAACACACAGTGAATGCAACGCATCGAGATTCGGGCCATTAAAAACACTCGATTGACCTCGGCTGGCGGATCAACATTCACCACATGATCGCTGTCATCGGCGCCATTATTTTTAACTTTAGGTGGGTTTGCAAACCTGTGTACTTTTTATTGTCTTCCTCAGCCCTTTGCAGTTACAAAAGCTCCCTGACATCTGACAGCAGAAAGCTTTAAGTGATTGACAGCTAATATGAACCAATACAGCAGCAGGGAAGAGCGATTCAGCATGTTTTTAGGAGAAAAATCAAAACAGGTCGCACTACAACCATAATATGCAGTCACACAAATGCTCCTAAATCTATTAAGAGGTCACATAAATGAAATTTTGACAATTTTGGTCGCATATGCACCCAAAATTTAGAGAGCTGTAAGAATTTTTACATTTTCTTTGTATTTCAGGCATTTTTTTCTTCTTAGAATCCTGACTTGATTTCTTCTGAATTCTGGGGTTTACATCCAACAGTTCTGATATATATATATATTTTTTTTTTCGGCATTTTCTTTGATGTCTGACTTCCTAATGTCTTTATTCCTATCATACAAAAAGTCAGACCCTTCTTAACAGATCATGCTGCACAACTTTTAGTCCAAGCCCTTGTTATTTCAAGAATGGACTACTGCAATGCTCTTCTAGCTCGTCTCTCCTATCTTGCACTCTCAAGCCTCTACAGATGATCTAGAACACTGCAGCTCATCTGCTCTTCAATGAGCCAAAGAGAGCCAATGCAACAACTCTCTTTATCTCTCTGTATTGATTACCTGTTGAAGCTCGGATTAAGTTCAAATCACTGATGCTTGCTTACAGGACAGCCACGGGCACTGCACCTTTTTACCTCCACCTGCTTCTGAAGGTCTACACCCCCTCCAGGAGCCACCAGTCAGGGTGTGAGCACCACCTAGTGGTGCCATCTCAGAGAGGCTATAAGTCACTTTCCAAAACCTTTCATTCAATGTTCCACGCTGGTGGAATGATCTTCCCATTACCACTCGGACTGCCGATTCAGTGGTATCCTTCCAAACGTCAACTAAAAACCCATCTCTTCTTCTAATAAATAAATAAACTCCTACTCTAGCACTAAATTCTCTGAGCACAAACTAATTATGAGTTTGTGTCTGAGTTGAATTCAGAGGTTTACATCTAAGAGTTTTTCATTTTTCTTTGTAATTCAGTCATTTTTTTCTTAGAATCTACACTTAATTTACTCTGAATTATAAAGTTTTCTTCTAACAGTTCTGAAGTTTTCTGCCATTTTCTTACACTTATGACTTCTTACGTGTTTTGTGAGTTTGTCACTTTTTCTTAGAATTATGTTTGTCTCGATTCAGACTTTACATCAAACAATTCAAATTCTTTCCTTTCTAATTCTGTCATTTTCTTAGAGTCCTATAGAAGTTTCTATACTCTTTCTGTCTATTCAAACATGCAAAATCCACTTTTCTTAAGTAAGTATATAAACTCGGACAAACTTTGAGAGCTGAAAAGCATTTCTGATGGGCTGAGAAGCTTGACACTTCATTCAGAAGACACATTTCAGCAATTCCTCAACAGAAAGACCTTTCATTTTTTGCTTGCTCCAGCTCCAAAAATAACAGCTTTCGGCAACTTTAACACTAGAACTACAGAGGCGGGCAATTTGTAGAGGTTCAGCAGATTTCACCAAGTCAAATTAAATAGCAATGAACTGTGTGTCAGTCATACTGAGGTGATATAAACACAAGTGTCTTTTTTTATTTCCTGAGCCTAAAATAGGAACCAAATCCCAATAATTTTAAGGCCCACAGCAATGCGACTCCGTAGCATGGAGTGCTGTTTTTCCCGCCACCGAATTAATGGACGAGTGTATTAAGTTGTCTCCATAGTAATGCGCATAAATATGTCCACAGAACAGGATTTGCAAAGAAACTGTGATTAAAAGATCTGTTCAGCTCTCTGTGATCAGCTGCAGCTTATTTGTAATAAATACAGTAAAATGTAATTAATAACTGCTGGAATCAGCACAGGTGCATAGTGTCTATATATGAGAAGCAACAATATACAACAGCAAATACAGTGCAAAGTTAAACTTGTGTGTGTGTGTGTGTACTGCTAACTTTGTAGCAGCTTGTGTGTGTGTGTGTGCGACTCATCGTTGCATTAAGGCTTGAATAAACTCCACCACAAATACATCAAATAACCTTACTGTGGTAACTGCTTCACTGCTGGTGAAACACTGACAGAAGAAACAGCATATTGTAATGGTGGGCAGGGAGAAACGGGCTACAAAAACAGCTACATTTTGCTCAAAATGTGCATATTCTGCATTGTATAATCATTTTTCGGATCAGCCAAAAAGAGGAGACGAATGCAATTTGCTTCTTGGTTTTGGTTTCATAAAAGAAAATGAAGAAATAATCAAGTGAATAAAAATAAATAGTAAAATATTCAGTGCTGTGAACAATTCACTGTTACTGCTACTGTTGATAACACTAATTGTGGAAATTTAATATTATCATTTGTACAACCCATATGTATTTTTAGTCTCATCTTCAATAAATGGATTCAGTTATTCACTCATTAAACTTTATGTTTCATTGCTAGATGATCATTTCTGAAGAATAATTCAGTGGCATGTTTTTGATGGCTGGTTGTCGCCACCTATTGGTTAAATAATGTAATTGCCGCCTACAACTTTCATTTTTGAGCGTCAAGTTAAATGCATATGGTGATTTTAATCTTTACCGTAAACATCAGTGATTATATCTAAACTATACACTGTGTTATTTGACTCTTTGTATCTTCAAACTAACTCAAAAGACTAAAGACTCAATCTCTTTCTTGATTTTTGCATTTTCAGATTTGAATGCAGCGATGCGAAGGATTATTAAATATATGCAAATCACCACCATTTATAATTTATGTTATGTGTGTGTTGAGATCCCAATCTTTTATTGATTAATCATGCAGCTTACACTGAATGCATTAATGCAGGCTAAACAAGTAGTGACAGAAAACACCTTTAATAACCTAAGAAACCCACCACATCCCCAATAACCCACCACAACTTCTTCCGTCATCATTGTATTGTACAGGAAAGTCTAAATGCTTTCATACATGTGATTTGAATGACGCAAAAGGCGATCTCTCTGTGATCCTTACAAATGTATGATTAATCTACAAGTTCAAAAATTTATTAATCCACAAGTCACGTGTTCCGAACCATGGGTTGTGATCCATATGAATCATGGATCAACCGTGATCTGTTACACCCCTAATTCTGGAGACACCAAAGATGCATCTTACAGCTCGTAAAAGGGCTAGAAACCCTTTAAGGGACCAGAGAAATTAAAATAACTTTGTATTTTTAGATGTTAGTAACAGTATGATTTGTCTATCAACGTTATTTTTCAGGTCACCTCGTACTTCAGTTTCTCATCAAATCTTGACCAATCAAATGCTCTTTAGTGTCTAACAAGCCTCGCCCCCTTCAAGCAGCTTGAGCTCAACCACTCTCACTGGCAGAACTGTGATAAAAACCAAATGCTACTGGTTGTTTTTTGTAAAGGGGAGGAGCTACCCTATTCATATTTCACTTGAGATTACTCCAAACATCAAATAAAACTGCACATTTTAAAGCACTTCTCAAGACCTTTAAGAGTCTTACTTTGAGTCAGCTGTAGTGTTTCCTGTGTGTGCTTCTCAGGTGAAGTATGACTTCCTGTATGACCACCATCACGTGTGCTGTCAGGAGCGCTGGCACTCCCTACTGCAACGGCAGCTTTACACCACCTTCATGATGGTGGCGCTGTTCCTGCTGCCACTGGCCGCCATGCTGTTCCTCTATAGCCGTATCGGCGTGGAGCTCTGGATCCGCAAGCGTGTGGGAGACGCCTCCGTCCTCAGCACCATGAACCACAGAGAGATCAGCAAAATCTCCAGGTACACAAACACAACAGAGAAGAACATTAGCATGTGATGCATGCAGTGTTCAGTTACTCAGTTACCCCTCATTCACTCATCAGTATTTAAACCTGCTCGAGTTTCTGTCATCTGTTGAACGCAAAACATATAGGCTACTGAAGTATGCCAAAAAATCATTGAATTCTATAGTATCATGGTCCGAGCATGTTAATTATGCTAACAAAGCAGCTAATTACAGTAGCGACATGCTAATTATTCTAGAAACATAGTTACAACATGATAGTCACATTAATCATGCTAGCAATGTACTAACAACATGGTCATTATGAGAGAAACGTTAATTATGTCAACAATAATGTGATAAAATGATAACTATGCTGTTAACATGCCAATCATGTTAACAACATGCTAATATTGCTGTAAACATGCTAACAACAAGATAGTGAAATACTAAACATGCTTCTAATTTGCTATTTATGCTTACAACATGCTAATAATATTGTAAACATACTAACAACAAGATAGTGACATTTGTAACATGCTGATTATGCTAGCTACATGCTAATAATTTTGTAAATATGCTAACAACAAGAGTGTGAAATATTAAACATGCTCGTAATATGCTATTTATGTTAACAAACATGCGAGTAATGCTGTAAACATGCTAACAAGAATGCGAAATATTAAACATGCTCGTAATACGCTATTTATGTGAACAACATGCTAGTAATGCTGTAAACATGCTAACAAGAATGTGAAATATTAAACATGCTCGTAATATGCTATTTATGTTAACAACATGCTATTAATGCTGTAAACATGCTAACAACAAGATAGTGACATATTAAACATGCTCATAACATGCTAATTATGCTAACAAAATGCTAACCATGCTGTTAACATGCAAATTATGTTAACATCATGTTGATAATGCTGTAAACATGCTAACAAGATTGTGAAATATTAAACATGCTTGTAATTTGCTGTTTATGCTAGCAACATGATAACAATGCTGTAAATATACTAACAAGATAGTGACATATTTAACATGCTTGTAACATGCTGATTATGTTATCAACATGCTAATAGTTCTGTAAACATGCTAACAACAAGAGTGAAATATTAAACATGCTCGTAATATGCTATTTATGTTAGCAACATGCTAATAATGCTGTAAACATGCTAACAACAAGAGTGTGAAATATTAAACATGCTCGTAATATGCTTTTTATGTTAACAACATGCTAATAATGCTGTAAACATGCTAACAAGAATGTGAAATATTAAACATGCTCGTAATATGCTATTTATGTTAACAACATGCTATAATGCTGTAAACATGCTAACAACAAGATAGTGGCATTTTAAACATGCTCGTAACATGCTAATCTTGCTGGAGACATGTATGTCCCCACAGAACACATTAGCAAAGCCTACAGCGAACGAATTTAGGGACTACAAAAAAATACATCATAAACGCTTGAGGTTACGCACATTTACCAAGTGCACACACCCTGCGCAGCGATGGGGCGTGGCCAGAGGTGTTGTAATGTTGCAGCAGAGAAAGCTAAAATGGCATCCAAACGCTGCTATTTCCACAGAGCTTCTATTTCTGTATTTGGGCTTCCAAAGGACACGACACAAAGAAGTGCTTACAGTTTAATTTAAATATGTTCCAGAGAATTATAGAAAAGATATAGCAAGCATTTGACAACGGAGAGCTTCTCTCCCAGTTCAGTGCTGGATTTGGCTAAAACTCCTCCAACTGATAAAGCTGTGGATTGTGAGCGACAACCTTTAAGTGTTTTTATTTGTTAAAATTGATCAACTACATGCACAGTTCTAGTGTTAATGGTATGTTGCAGCGAGGACATAAACAAGGATGTTAACAACGGGAAATGCTGTTTGGCACCGCTAACAATTTAGCTACAAATTAATATTTATCCGTCAAAGCTCTGTAAACGCACACAATCTTCAGCAGCGTCTCTCTATACGGATGCTTTCCCTGCATTACAGATCTCAAATAACCAACCCAGGCTCATTCAGAAAACGTAGTCCCGAGGACGTTTCTGGAGACCGCGAATTATGTAGCCGGAGGTACGTATGGCTGCATATCGTTTTTAAGCGAACGCTGCGGGGCGGTATGACGCCGTTCCTTTTAGCGCTCGTCGGCTGACCGCTTACCTTCGTGTGGAGGTTGCTTTCCCGCCGCAACCAGTTTGTCCGGTTAGCTCGTCCTGTGTGTCGGCGGACTTGAGACGCAAGAGAGGAGCTGACCACGACGAGCACGTTCGAGTCCGGGGAAAGAGCGGTTCCAGAAATCAGGTAAGACTAAAACAGAATCAAAGAAATAAAGCGAAGAGGTTCATAACAGGGTGAGAATGTGGTAAAATCCGAAAATGTGGTAAAAAAATAAAATAAAAATCGGACCAGGGCTTTTCTTTTTCCGGACGGCTTTTGTAAATCGTTGGTTGGGTTTAGGGCGGGCGGGTCGATCGGTAAAATTGGTTGGGTTCGGGGAAGGAGAAAGGGGTCAATCATTCAGCCAGTCGGACAGACAGACGTTCGTTCGACAGCGGCCTCTGGTGGGTTCACGCAAGAACAGCGCGGGCGCGAACGGCACTCGCGGGAGACGTCCGAGAAGCCAAAAAGGCGCACACAGCGGCCTCTCACGGATTCGCGAAAACCAAAAACTGCAAAAATACATACCTCCCGGGACGTATTTTGCGGTCTCCAGAAACGTCCTCGGGACTACATTTTCAGAATAAGCCTTTGTTGCAAATAAACTCGCAAATGATATGCAACTAGAAAATATGACAGTCATTTTCAGCAGATTTTTCCAGCATATTTCTAATCATAATAGTTTTAATAACTCATTTCTAATCACTGATTTATTTTATCTTTGCCATGATGACAGTAAATAATATTAGACTAGATATTCTTCAAGACACTTCTATACAGCTTAAAGTGACATTTAAAGGCTTCACTAGGTTAATTAGGTTAACTAGGCAGGTTAGAGTAATTAGGAAAGTTATTGTATTAGATGGTTTGTTCTGTAGAGCAGTGTTTCCCAACCCTGTTCCTGGAGGCACACTAACAGTACATATTTTCGGTGTTTCTCTTATCTGACCCATTCATTTCAGGTTTTGGAGCCTCTTCTAATGTTCTGATGAGTTGATTCAGGTGTGTTTGATTAGGGAGAGGTTAAAAATGTGGACTGTTGGTGTGCCTTCAGGAACAGGGTTGGGAAACACTGCTGTAGACTATCGAAAAAAATGTCGCTTAAAGGGGCTAATAATTTTGACCTTAAAATGGTTCATAAAAAATTTAAAACTGCTTTTATTCTAGCTGAAATAAAACAAATAAGACTTTCTCCAGAAGAAAAAATATCAGACATACTGTGAACATTTCCTTGCTCCGTTAAACATCATTTGGAAAATATTTAAAAAAGAAAAAAAGAAAAAACGTAAAGGTGGGCTAATAATTTTGACTTCAACTGTATGTATATGTGTATATATATATATATATATATATATATATAAAACATGATTTTCTACAAATGAAGCATAAGCACGCATTGCTTTGCATCTTATAAACACAACTCACAAGTCTTAAAAATACACTGTGGACCACCTTTTTAAAGACCAATGAAGGGGTAGGGGTGTCCCAATTCTCTTTAGCTTGGAGGCCCAGGGCTCAGGAGAAGGGCTGGTTGAAAAATGAAGTTTTGCTAAATAGTCGGAGTCAGTAAAGATCGAAGCATTTTAACTGTAGTTCCACATTGTTCACCTAACACTGCTTATAACAGCTGATGAGATCACAGTAATGCTTTAACTGCTTTCACATAAACATTTTCACTAATTTAAAGAAAAAAAGTGCACTATAATATTCGCAGATTAGATCTAAACTTGCTTGTTTTAATGCATTTCACTTTCAACAGGTTGATTTAATGAATCTTTAAGTAGTATAACTGAGGTTGCAATTATTCATGAGATCAAAGCATTCGAATATACATTAAAACACCAATGCAAAGCTTCAAATGAGACCAATATTTTGAAATCAGAAACGTTAGATAATCAGAATGCACTGTGTGAACGCTGTAGAGCAATGATCTCAAACCTAATTTCTTGAGGGCCGCAGCTCTGCACAGTTTAGCTCCAACTAGCTTCAACTCACACATGCTTAAAAGTCTATAGTACTTTTGAACACCTTGATTATTTGTATTAGCTGTGTTTGATCAGGATTAGAGCAAAACCGTGCAGAGCTACGGCCCTCAAGAAATCGAGTTTGAGACCTATGCTGTTGAGTGAGAATGACCTGATGTGATTGAACAGAAACATACCTGCATGTCTCAAACAGGAAGAAGAAACGAGCTGTAAAAATGATGATCACCATCGTCCTGCTGTTCACCATCTGCTGGGCTCCGTTTCATATCGTCCACATGCTCTTTGAGTACAGTAAGTACAGTGGCTGGACAACATGACCTACAGTCAACCTCAATGAACTGAAAACCTGACATCACTTTTAATTATTGAGCGATTGTTTTGTTCTTAATTAATTTCTCCTCATAGTTCATTAAAAGTTTGTAAACACAGCCAAATATTTCAGGAGGGACATGGTTTCCTATTGAAAGGGTGGATTTATCTTTGGGAAATTACACATTGAAGTGCTGTTTACGGTTTATTTGTTGAATATTTCACAGAACTGAAATCGCAGCACACATTGCTGATCATGAATACTTCTTTTGAAAAAATCAGTTTTATACAAAACAATAGTAACTATAAAACAACTAAAATAATAACTAGCATCTTTTACAAATGAAATTACATTATAAATAGTCAGGTGAATTGTAGAACATAGACTACCTGACAAAAGTCTTGTCGTCTATCCAGGTTTTGATCATTTGGTTTCTGAAGTGGCTTATATGAAAGCCAAAGGCCTCTAGATTACACTTATTTTACCACAATAAAATCTGACCATGATTGATTTCTAATGATTTGATTAGGACAGTAAGGTCTGACTCTGCTTAGACTAAAGTCTGCTCACTGAACCTTCAGTAATGTCCAGTATAGAATATGTGCTCATGCTGCAGTGGAAACAGAATGAATATTGTGTCTGACTCCATCATGAGCTTGGAGGACTGCATCCATACATCTCTGCAATGACTCACATCACTGATTAATAAAGTCATCTGGAATGGCAAAGAAAGCCTTCTTGCAGGACTCCCAGAGTTCATTAAGAGTCTTTGTGTTCATCTTCAACGCCTCCTCCTCCATCTTACCCCAGACGTGCTCAATAATGTTCATGTCTGGTAACTGGGCTGGCCAATCCTGGAGCACCTTGACCTTCTTTGCTCTTAGGAGCTTTAATGTGGAGGCTGAAGTATGAGAAGGAGCACTATCCTGCTGGAGAATTTGCCCTCTCCTGTGGTTTGTAATGTAATGGGCAGCTCAAATGTCTTGATACCTCAGGCTGTTGATGTTGATCATCCACTCTGCAGATCTCTTGCACGCCCCCATACTGAATGCAACCCCAAACCATGATTACTCCTTCACCAGACTTGACTGATTTCTGTAAGAATCTTGGTCCATGCGGGTTCCAGTAGGTCTTCTGCAGTATTAGTGATGATTGGGATGCAGATCAACAGATGATTCAGCAGAGAAATCCACCTTCTGACACTTTAACACATGATCAACTAAAGGTCAAGTTATTATGTGCTGCTCTTACAACTGAGATCCAGCACAAGACTTTTGTCAGGTAGTGTATATGTATATGAATTGTGAAAATGTGATTAAAATGATAATGATCTGTAATCTTCATTCTGGAAGTTTAAAGATCTACTTCAGCTTTAAAGCTTGCTGTACTGTAATGCTGATACCTGTGCATTCAGACGACCTGGAGAAGAAACACGACGAGGTGACGGTGAACATGGTCATCGCTGTGGTGCAGGCCATCGGTTTCTCCAACTCCTTCAACAACCCCATCGTCTACGCCTTCATGAACGAAAACTTCAAGAAGAGCTGCGTCTCCACACTCTCACTGTACCTGCGGCGTCCCGCCCAGCAGAGCGTCCCGCGGCAGAACCTCAGCGTTCACTTCTCCAAACACCTCAAAACTGAAGCTTTCAGCGGAGCAGAGGAGCATCTGGAGCCGCAGCACAACCGTCTTCTGTCCTCGTCTCACGGAGAGCTGGAGATCTCCACAGCGTTCCCAGAGCAGAACGGACAAACCTCCAGCTCACAGCTTCCTTCCAGCAGCTCCTGCGCAAAATAAACTCGCCAAAAAAAACAAACGTTACGCATTTAGAGGAGCTCAGAGTCAGAGCATCTGCACAACTAAAGCCTGGCTCACACTGTGCAACGTCAGACACCATTTAAATCATGGATTCCTATTGAGCCTTTTCACATAGTCATGTTTCTCAGCAGCAGAAGTGGTCAAAGTTGGGTAAACTCAGAGCGCAGTGAATAGGAGAGTACAGCTAATCATTTATTTACAATCCTATTTGCTGAAATAATAACAGAAACACTCCACCATGCTGTTATCAAGACTTTCAGAGGAAGAGAAACAGTAGTGAGAGACTGATAACAGCTGTCAGAAGAGAGAATTAAGTCAGATTTACTGTCCCAATTCCAGATGCGCTGCATTACAGAACACTCTGCATAAGTGATAATATATATTTGATGCAAGGCTGACATAATGCATATGTAAATAAATATAAATGTACATAGGTTTTTATAAATTTAAACATTAAATTTAAGGATTTAAGAAGTTGATGACCGTTAAAGGCATCATGACCGGCTTGTGAAAAGCATCCAGTCTTTCACAGGGGATTGGAATGTAAATAAATATGAAAATAAATTTAAAATGCTGTAGTGTACTTTATTATTTATTTATTTTTTATTATTGTATGATATATCCTATAGCTAGGGCCAGACAGAATCAGCAGACATTTTTTTCTACTTCTGTGGGGAATTTTGTAAATAATCTGAGGATTTATGCAGAATTATTTTGGGAGTATCATAACTAAAAACTTAATATATGAAATAAAAAAAACACATTTAAACTTTTATTTAATGTCTACAGTGCAAATCCAATTAGATCCACTTATTTGGCAAACTAAGCAAGACTCTCATATAATATAGATCTACTAAAAGTCAGAGAATATTACTTTACAAACTGTAATGTAAATAAATATTTTTCATATTAGTCAATAATATAACAGAAATTAATTTAAAAACTGAATAAATTCTAATTTACAAACATTTACACAAGTAAATAAATAGACTCAATGGGCTAAAAATCTGGAATTTCTGCACTCACAGATTCTGTGTGGGCCTAACTATAGCTGTAGAAAAGCACAGTATTGACTCATTTAGGTTACTGTTGTGTTACCATAGCAATAGTAGAATCACCACAACAGATCAATTACTAGAGTTGTGTTGCCATAACTACAGAATCACCACAGAGGATCAATTATTGTAGTTGTTACCATAGCAACTATTAAACCACCACAACAGATCAAATACTGTGGCTAATGTTACCATAGCAACTATAGAATCAGCACAACAGACCAACTACTAGAGTTGTGTTACCATAGCAGCTATAGAATCACAACAGATCAATTAAAAGTTGTTACCATGACAACTATAGAATCACTACAACACCAATTACTAGAGTTGCTGTTCTCATAGCAACTATAGAATCTCACAACATACTGTATTAATTACTAGTTGTTGTTACCATAGCAACTATATAATCACAACAAAACAATTACTAGAGTTGCTGTTTTCATAGCAACTATAGAATCTCACAACATACTGTATTAATTACTAGTTGTTGTTACCATAGCAACTATAGAATCACAACAGAACAATTACTAGAGTTGCTGTTTTCATAGCAACTATAGAATCTCACAACATACTGTATTAATTACTAGTTGTTGTTACCATAGCAACTTTAGAATCACAACAGAACAATTACAAAAGTTGTTATTACCATAGCAACTATATAATCACCACAAACAGATCAGTTATTATAGTTGTTACTATAGCAACTATAAAACTGCCACAGCATATTAATTCCTATTGTTGTGTGACCATAGCAATAGTAGAATCACCACAACAGTTCAATTACTATAGTTGTTGTGTTACCATAGCAACTGTAGAATCACCACAACAGATTGATTCAAGTACTTTACCATGGAATGCTTCAAAAACACTACAGCATTTATATTAAGTAGAGGTGTATCTTTGTGAAACAAACTCAACATTATTTACAGTAATTCTAGCCTGAAAGCCGTGCTCTTTGATGGCTGCTTTGACATCTTTACTGACCGCTGATTAACCTTTTATTGGGCCCAGAACTATAAATGGTAACTTTACTGACATTGATTGCAATTCCAACCTTTAAAGTCATGAATGGTCAAAATTCTTCAATAACCCCCAAGCAGCAACACTACTCCAGTCTGACGAACAACAATCACAGAGCATTGTTATAATATTGCACAGTGTGAGCCTGGCTTTACACACAGACAGGAAATGACATCATCTGCAGGAGGATCCACGGTGAGACAAAAACATCAGAGCTAAGAAAACGCACAACAGACTGACCTCACTTGCCAACATCATTCCTACATGCTTTACACAATGTTTACATCATTACGGATGCCGTTTTTATTTCATTTCATTGTTTAAATATAGTATAATAATGTTTTCTATAAGTCTATAGCTTGATAAAGCAGGTCAAACAAAAAAAGATTAATAAATAAAGAATAATCAGAGCCTGAAAGACACTGGGGAAAATAGACCGCTTTCCCAGAGGAGGTATTTAGCGGTAGAGTTTTTTTTTGTTGATATTTTTCTATTTATGCATTAGTATTGTTATTTTAATTATAATGTTTCTGTTTTTATATTTGCATATTTTTATTTATTTCAGTACATCTATTAAACTAAACTAAAGTGACACGTTTTGTCATGCAGTTAGTTTAAATCAGAAATAGTGTTTGTCAACATAAGCGAACGCAAAAGCTTTGGAATGTATTTTCCCTTCAATGCTTATAGATTTATTGATTTATTTACAGGCTTTGTAGACATCGGGCAAGTTATGATGGAGTATTTACTTCCCTTTGTTTGGTAACAATTCAAAGTCTCGATGTAAAATTATCCAAAATTGTGTGATATCTATTTTTATACTTCATTACAAGCCAATTTAAAATGCATTGTAATATTTAACAGCATTAAAATGAATTACATTACAGTTACTCATGAGAGCATGCAATGCACAATTAGGTGCATGAGTAATGCTTTAAAAACCCTGTGGAAAATAATATAGTTAGCCATTAATTAAAAAACTACTTCACATATGTTTTATATAGAAAGGATTCAAGTGTTGCCATTTCCCCCTTAAAGTAGTGAAAGTCAACGCAGCACATCATTAGCAGAAAGCACTGTAAATACTGTACATACAACTGAATCATCAACAGCTGGAACTGTTAAACACTCCATGCCAATGTTTTCTCACTGGACACGTTTGTAAAAATGTATTAAAAACGCAGCGATAATGTGATGCTGTAGACTCACACTCAATTACAGATGCATTTTAAGGGCACTTCCATGCTTTGAAGGCAATCTGTGTGTTTGTTGTGTAACTGCATGTGTTTGCACGTCTCCAATGCATCTGACCAATGTCAACTTTTACTAAAGCACAACAAAAATGATCAAGAAGTGAAAGGATGTTGCTGTAATGTACATTTTATTCACACCCAATACATATTTACACTGCCATTTGTAGCAAACGCACAACCTGCATCAACTCAACTAA